>NC_057809.1:469885370-470185370 GCF_018294505.1 Triticum aestivum
CGCCGGTCCACCACCCCCACCCCGCTCGAGCCGCCGCCGCCCCGACACCCTCGGCGCCCCGCCGCCTCGACAACCAGGCGCCCCGCCATCCCGACGCCCTAGCCGCCCCGACACCCCGCCGCCCCGGTGCCCCGGTGAGCTTCCCCTGTTTTTCTTTTAGTTTGTGATTGGGCTGCCTAGAATGTTTAGGATGTTAGTTTACTCATAGATTTAGAATCTGTAGCCTATTTTGATTTGAACCCATCTGCTGTGCTAATTTTGTTTGTAAATCCGCGCGACGTGTACTGTGTTACGTCTGTGGTAATCTGTCAAGTCAATTAAGCCCAATCCATTTGGGTTGAATCGAACTAGTGCTATTACTAGCCATCCCACCTTCATTGTGACACTAGAACATATATACAAGAGAAGGCCTCCCAGCTGATACGTTCAGCGCATATATACCACTGTTAAATCCCTTAGCATTATCGCAAACTTGTCAGGTCCATAAACTTGTAACAAGTGGCAAAAGTAGTGTTGTAAATTGGCAAATTATGCCACTTTGATCACTGCAACATTGAGTTAGCTAAAATGTTTGACCAAAGTAATGTCCAAAACGCGGTGTCCAATGCTGATGAGTTTCTGATTTAGTTTGTTTGGCATCTTCATGCTGCAATTTTGCTTCTTTAGTTGTTCTCATCAATTTGCACAAGTTTGGCGTGAGTTTTCTAGCATCTTAGTAAAACTGCTTGTAGTGTTAAGATTTATTGGGGGCAGCTTTCAGCCGGACTTGCAAAGACTTCTTAGCACCCCCTTCGACGGGCTAGATTTACCTGCACGAAAAGGTATTGACTGACTCACAAGATCAGCTGCATCATAGCCACAAGAAAAGTAGCAGCGTAATTTATTGTGGCCATAGAAACTGAACAAACACCAGTTATAAAAATTGTTTCATTGCGCCGTCAATGACGGGTGAGATGGCAGCACCCATGGAGTTCATTTGCTTCAGTTTCTATAGTGCAGCACCCATGGACTAAAGTGCTCTATTTTGGCAAACCAGTGCATGCATGCCTTTTTTCTTCTTCATTTTTTTTCACTGACGACGAATGCTGGCAACTCGACAACAGCTAGCTAGCAGGTGTTCCTTTACAAGCATAGTAGAGCATAGTATGGATTCTAATGTTCAACTCTGACTAAACAGGTTTTGCAAACGATCTTTTACTGCACTTGACTGAAGAAGTAGGTGTCTGCTATATCCTGCACTTGAGGTGAGTTGTGTTCTCAGGTTTACATTGCAATGGGCACTCTTCTTGTAAACACAAATTCAGATTTATATACTATATGCTGGCATGACTGTTTTTATTAGGCAGGACAGTGCAGTAGTTGATGTATCTTGGGTTGATTATAAAGTTGCTTGGGTTTAATATTACCCAGCATGATGATGTATCAATGTAGCATTAGCATATGATCCAAGTGCTAGTACTGCTAGTAAATAGCTAATACAGTTAATGAAGAAGAAAAAAACTGCTAGTACAGTTAATGAAGAAGAAAAAAAACGGCTACTACTGCTAGTAAATAGCATCAGACTGAATGTCTTTTATATATGGCTAATTAACTGCTGGGTAATAGCACTGGTACTAGGTAGCTAAAATATGTGTTCTGAAACACTGAGAGCAGAAACACTTACTACATACATATGCTCCAGAAACACTTACCAACCAGAAAAGGTTTTGACTTGGAATGTTAATAGCACAGAGAGCACCACAAGTTAAACACCTCAATCTGTTAGTATTTGTCTGCATTTTCTCACATTCTTCTTGTA
This sequence comes from Triticum aestivum, assembly GCF_018294505.1. Classification (NCBI taxonomy): domain Eukaryota; kingdom Viridiplantae; phylum Streptophyta; class Magnoliopsida; order Poales; family Poaceae; genus Triticum; species Triticum aestivum. The sequence goes on from NC_057809.1 coordinate 469,887,169, forward strand.
TCTGATCCAGTATTGCTTGTAGTGGTTTGTCCAAAATGTTGAATGATACTGCTTGGAGATGCATATATTGTTTCACCTCTTCACATGCCAATGTATTTTCCATGTTGTGATGGAGGCCTTTTTTGCCTTGTCCACCCGAGAGGCCCTTGAGTTTGCTGGAATATCGATTAACTTCCATTCCGGCAAATTCGGGTACTCCATATGTCGTATTTTCAGCAAAGGTCATGCTGAAATTTTCCGTGAATTTTAGCATGACTTTGCTAAAAATAGGACATATGGGGTACTTGTGACTAATGCATGGGCCGGGGTATCTTAGTAGTTAATTAAGTAGGATCAAGTGCCCGGCGTACTTGTGACTAATGCATGGCTTTTAGGGTGCCTTGGTGTCGATAAAAACCGAAATGATGAAAGCTTAGGCTTTTAGGGTGCCTCGGCGTCGAAAACCCCTCAATGATAAAAGCTTAGCTTTTAGGATGCCTCGGTGTCGACAAACCCTAAATGATGAGACCATGATCTTGTTCCTTGACAATAACCAACTTTTTGACCAAACTTTGTTCCTATTTATAGAGAAACATGGCCAACAACGATGAGGCCGGGGGTTCGGGCGGCAAGAAATTCTGGGAGCTGTCCCAGGAGATGGAGGAACAACCTCACTTGTATGAGGACGCCGCCTTCCCCACCGATCCTGAGACCACTGATGGTACCGCCGAGGATGACCCCACTGATGCCACCACTGATGGTGCTGCCGAGGATGCCACCACTGATGATGGCGGCGCATGCACAGATGGCAGCCAACCGAAGAGGCAACGGATGGACCGGCGCCCGACCGTGCTCCGCACCCTCAAGGAGGAAGTTACTGAAGTGGACTCCGACGGGAATCCAACGGCGCCCGAACGAATAGTCAAGGGGTACTCGCTTCAGCTCGGGTGCATTCTCCGGAGCACCGTCTCGATCAATACCGAGAACCTGAGGCATCCTGACCGAGGGAATTTGCGCAACCTCCTCTTCACGAAGCTGCACGAACGATACAAGTTCCCCGCTGAATTTGAAAACACAAGCCTCAAAGGGAATAAAGTGAACAATGCTGCCCTCACGAAGATGAGCAAGGCCCTGTCTACTTGGAAAAGCAATGTGAAGAGAATGATCGAGAAAGGTGAGAGTTATGAGAAGATCAAGGAGAAAAATCCTTCGATCACTGAAGATGACTACAACGACTTCAAGATCAATTGCTCGAGCACCGCAAACTCTGAATCAAGTAAGTGGGGGAAAGAAATGCGGGAGCTGAACTTAGGGGAACACACACTCGGTCCCGGCGGTTACAGAGTGGCGGAGCCTATATGGGACAAGGAGGAGGCGGACCGTGCCGAGCAAGGCCTACCGCCCCTCTTCGATAAATACGGTGACAAGCAGACCAGGAACTTTGTCAGGGCCCAGTACAAGAAGGACCCGAAAACAAAGGAGCTTACCACGGATCCGAAGACCAGGGCGCTTGAGCTTGTTCTGGTAAGGAATACACCCCCGCGTAATTAGCTCCATATGGTTGCATTCTAATTAATGAAGCCAAATTTCTAAATGGTTCACATTCCTTCCGCAGGCGACTGAAAGCAGTAGCGCGGGGTCGACTAAGAGCAACCCTTGGGACACCACTCTAAATAGGGCGTTGAATGTAATGAAGAACAAGGATAAGCTCAGTAAGCCGACGTCAGCTGGTCGTGTGGCCAGCAAAGGCTTGTCGACAAAATGGTCGTCATACTATAACACTGGTGGGCGAAAGGAGAAAAAGACCAGCTCGGAAAGCCAGGCGCGTGAGGTTCAAGAACTCAGGGCACAGGTGGCGCAGATTTCGGAGATTGTCCAAGAGCAGGTGCAACAACAACTCGGAGCGACGATCACCGCCATTGTGCCTACCTTGATCCAGGGGATTAGTGCATGGATAGCGGGCGGCCAACAGGGGCCGCCCCCGATTCTTAGCTTCAGGGCCAGCAACTCGCAGAACGCGATGGCGGGGCCATTGGTGTCTCCGGCAGAGGTGGCATTGGTGTCTCCGATGCCGGCACGGGAGCTTAATGCACCCGGGTGTACGTCGGCCGGCACCTCTGCAGCAAGCGGCCCCTCCGTCAACTACACGCCCGCCGTTGGCGGTGCCTCGACATTAGCCGAGCTCGACGCCATCATCATGGTAACTAATTAAGCCTCTCTCGGCCGAGGACTTCATATCCTTGCCTTTGACTGGGCATCCCTGACGCCCTACATGTTTTCGCAGGGCGCCGTCGATGTTCCGTGCACTCTCCTGCACTTTGTGAACAACGAGTTGATCGATGTCGCCAAGGGCAAAATCGTTCAACCGGGCAACCCCTTGTTCCACGGTACCCAGATGCCACCCAACTTGTTTAGGGTTCAACTGGTTCGGGTGCTGCCAGGCTGCGACGAGTTGTTACCTCCGATTCGACCCGTCGGGGCCGACGATGATGACATGATGACCCTCAGCGCCTGCCTGAGCTGGCCCCTGCTTTGGCCGAAGAGCCAGATTCGTTTGGGGGCGGGAGACACCACCCCAAAGACAACACCACCAGTCATGCCGGCGCCAAGTCGGCCCCATGGCAAGACCGCCGCAACGGTGCCGGACATCCCTATGCCACTGGATCCAAACATGCATATGGCACAGGATCAGAACGACAACGACGATGATACATTTGCCAACGTCGATCAGTACTTTGCCGATCATGGGTACGGTGGCGACTTCATGGGGCCTCCTTCTCAAGAACCCAACCCAACAAAAGACGTGCACGATCTAGCTGGTACCGCGGAGAAGCCAAGTTGCAACAGGCGTCATCTGCAATTCAGCTCTTAGGAGACGCCTCCAGCTGCCGACTTCACCGAGCCTCAGATAGGCGAGGTGCGAAATATGATCAGCCCCAACACACTGAAGAAGGCGGTCTGTGAGCAGAACTCGGTCCCATTACAGGAGAAGAAGAAGGCACACAAAAGAAAGACTAACAAGGGTGCGGGCCAGCCGGCACCGAGTACGATCCGTGCTCAGGACGGGCCACCTTCACATGAGGATATCTCGAGGAGGGTGCATGTGGCGGGTAGGCCGATGCTACCGAGAAATATGCTTGATGCTGCAACCGGTGCTATGCACAGTCTGCATGACAGTGTTCTTTCTTTGGAGAAGCGGCGTCTCGGAGAGAAGGATGTGGCATACCCGGTTTTCGCGGCCAAGGTGCCAGAGGGCAAGGGCTTTGTGGATAACTCCATCGGCGGTACGATCGTCCTGCGGTTTGATGACATCCACGCTATGTTGAACCTTCATCCGCTGCACTACACCTTCGTTCGGCTATTTTCGCTGAGTATGGAGATGCGGATCATTCGCGACAAGACCCCGAACATCGTGATAGTCGACCCCTTCTACATGCGTGCCAAGATCTTGGGCAGCGCTGGGACCGGCAAGTCACGAGTTCTTACCTCGAAGGCGTCATTCTGGCAAACCAAGATAAGGATAACTTCGTCGTGCCTTACTTTCCCGAGTAAGTCCTCCCCTCAACCGCCCCGTAACTTATGAATTCTTAGATTTCGATCGTTTTTCTTTTAACATTCTGTGTTTTCTGCAGTGACACACATTGCACGCCCATCCTCCTAAGCCCCAAATATTCCATGGCCACGTATTTCGACCCGGACCGTCAGTCGAACGTAGACTACACAAATGTCAAGAAGGTTCTTGATGATGTTCTCCCCGGCTACGTCAAATCTGGAGGCACCTTCACTAGGCCTATTCGTAAGTACGGCAAGCACGTGTTCTCCCACAATACGATGTTCTGCTGCGTCAAGCAGCCGCCTGGCGGTCAGAAGGGTGCCTACTACGCCATCCATCACATGCGGGCGATCGTACGGGACCATCATCAACTTCTGCTACCGAGTAGACTCAAAGATTTGGCCGCGAGCGTGTCGGCAATCCAGGACGCGGACATCATACAAGAATTCTTTCGCATCCAGTCGGAGTTTGCGGAAATCATCCATCAAGATGTCCTTCGTACCTCGGGGCAGTTCTACCTCAGAAATCAACCGTCCAACGGTGACATCGACACAATCCTACAAATGCAGGCTGACAACGCCCGTTGTTTCATGACTCCCACGATAGACGGCGGCTTCATCCATGCTCCGGTCCCTTGAGTCGAGTCGAAAGCAGTGATGCTGTGTCTAGTTCTGAAACATCGATTGGCTCATGTTGTAATTAAACTTTAATGAACTTGTAGTATGTCTCTTTGGTTTCAAGAGTCGTTCAACTTAGATGTAATCGATGCTATTAATGTCTTGCTTTTCTCTTCCGATCGTTCTGTTGCATACTTATATATTGCTTATGTATTGTCTGTGAATTGGTACTAACGTTTCGTTTGGCTACTGCATAGCGATGCCGTGGTATGTCGTGTACAAGGGTAAGGTTCCCGGAGTCTACGACGAATGGGAGGAGTGTCGGAGACAGGTTCAGCGAATCAGCGGTAACAGTTACAAAGGGTACGCCACTAGGGCCGAGGCCGAATCTAGATACGCCTGCTATCTAGCGGGAGAGGGGAGGGAGCGTTGGAGGAACCGTATGAAGACGAGTTTCATCGTGATGATGCTCATCGTGATGACCGCAGCTCTCTTCTATGTGATGGTAGTTTAGATGATCCATATCGACTTGTAATGTGAACACAAACTCGCGGTCTCGAGACTTGTAATATAATGTTCTATCTTTGTTCAGTCTTTTCAATTTGGAGACTAATATGATGAATTGTATTCGGAGACTAAAATGATGAATTGTATTTAGAGACTAATCTTCTATTTGTATTCGATGAATCTGTTGTTGATGTGTGCTGTCTATATTTTGTCCAATTATACATTTTGTAACCTGTGCAAAAAACAGAAAATTAAAAAATAAAAAAACCTAATATTCATACTAATGGCACATCACATCATAGTGCGCCATTAGTATGCCAAAGGATACTAATGGCGCATCATTAAACAGTGCGCCATTAGTATGCCGAAGTTACTAATGGCGCATCCTGCTGTCGTGCGCCATTAGTATGCCAAAGCACCTGGGTATACATGGCCCCCTGGGAGGCATACTAATGGCGCACTATTGTATATACTAATGGCGCATCTGAGGTGCGCCATTAGTATACCAGATACTAATGGCGCACCAGTTGTGCGCTATTAGTAAAATATACTAATGGCGTGCTACTAATGGCGCACCACTAATGCGCCATTAATGGCCAAGTTAGGTGCGCCATTAGTAGGCCTTTTCCTAGTAGTGAGCATAGCTCTATTCTTTGAGTCACTTGGGATTTATATCAGCTGGTCACTATGAAGAATTTGGAAGACGCAAAAATAAAAATTTATCCCTCAACTACGAGGGGAGGTAAGGAACTGCCATCTAGCTCTGCACTTGATTCACCTTCTGTTTTGAGTAAGCTTGCGACACCTAAACCTGCTTCTGCTATTAATTCTGATATGTCGCATATTATTGATTATACCACTTCTGCTATGCATGATACTTATGATGAAACTACTTCTATGCTTGATACTACTGTGCCACTTGGTGAATTTCTTGATGGACAACTTGCTAGGGCTAGAGAGAATGAAATTATTGAAACTGATAGTATTGATGAAAGTGATGATGAAGGCTCTCGTAATAAATATGAATTGCCTATTGTGCCTGAGGGCTATGTTATGGATGAAGAAACTAAAAGAGACTTTCTTGCATGCAATGATAGAAGTGATCTTAAGAAATTATTAGCTAAACTTAAACAAAAAACTTTGAATGCTAGAATGAAATATGATCCTGCTTATGCTACTTCACGTATCTTTGTTACTGATAAGGATTATGAATTCTCTATTGATCCTGATATAATTACTTTGGTTGAATCTAGTCCTTTTTATGGCTATGAATCTAAAACTATTGTGGCACATCTTAGTAAATTAAATGATATATAGCCACCCTGTTCACTAATGATGAGAGAACTCGCTACTTTTATATTCTTAAAATATTTCCGTTCTCATTAAAGGGTGATGCTAAGATATGGTTTAATTCTCTTGATCCTGGTTGTGTGCGTAGTCCACAGGATATGATTTATTACTTTTCTGCTAAATATTTCCCTGCTCATAAGAAACAAACTGCTTTAAGGGATATATATAATTTTGTGCAAATTGAAGAAGAGAGTCTCCCACAAGCTTGGGGGAGGCTTCTCCAATTACTTAATGCTTTGCCTGATCATCCTCTTAAGAAAAATGAAATACTTGATATCTTTTATAATGGACTACCCGATGCTTCCAGGACCACCTAGATAGTTGTGCTAGTTCTGTTTTCAGGGAAAGAACACCGGATGAAGCTGAAATTCTATTGAATAATATGTTGACAAATGAAAATAATTGGACACTTCCTGAGCCTATTCCTAAACCAACTCCGAAGAAAAGGGGTGTTCTATTTCTCAGTCCCGAAGATATGCAAGAGGCAAAGAAATCCATGAGAGAAAAGGGTATTAAAGCTAAAGATGTTAAAAATTTACCTCCTATTGAAGAAATACATGGTCTTAATTTACCGCCTGTTGAAGAAATATATGGTTTTAATACATATCCTAATGAAGAAACACATGGTCTTGATAACCCGACACATGTAGTAAAGGTAAATTCTCTCTATAGATATGATAAAGCTGAAATCCCTCCTACTAAGTTTGCTAGCCAATGTTTGGATGAGTTTGATAACTTTATGGTTAAGCAAGAAGACTTCAATGCTTATTTTGGTAGACAGTTGAAACAAAATGCTTACATGATTGAACACTTGGGTGATTATATGTCTAGAGTTAAAGGTGAACTTAAACTCATTAGTAAACATGCTTCTATGGTTACCACACAAGTAGAACAAGTACTTAAAGCTCAGAATGATTTGCTCAGTGAATTAAATAGTAAGAAAAATGATAATGTTGTTAGAGTTATGACTATAGGTGGTAAAATGACTCAGGAACCTTTGTATCCTAAAGGCCACCCTAAGAGAATTGAGCAAGATTCTCAGAGAAATGATATAGATGTACCTAGTCCTTCTAAAAGGAAGAAAAAGAAAAATGATAGGACTTTGCATGCTTCTAGTGAACCTATTGCTGACACATCTGAGAATCCCAATGATATCTCTATTTTTGATGCTGAAACACAATCTGGTAACGAACATGAAACTAGTGATAATGTTAATGATAATGTTCATGTTGATGCTCAACCTAGCAATGATAATGATGTAGAAGCTGAATCTGCTGTTGATCTTGATAACCCACAATCAAAGAATCAACGATATGATAAAAGAGACTTTGTTGCTAGGAAACACGGTAAGGAAAGAGAGCCTTGGGTTCAGAAACCCATGCCTTTTCCTCCTAAGCCATCCAAGAAAAAGGATGATGAGGATTTTGAGCGCTTTGCTGAAATGATTAGACCCATCTTTTTGCGTATGCGTTTGACTGATATGCTTAAAATGAATCCTTATGCTAAGTACATGAAACATATTGTTACTAATAAAAGAAAGATAGCGGAAGCTGAAATTTCCACCATGCTTGCTAATTATACTTTTAAGGGTGGAATACCAAAGAAACTTGGAGATCCCGGAGTACCAACTATACCATGCTCCATTAAAAGAAACTATGTTAAAACTGCTTTATGTGATCTTGGAGCCGGTGTTAGTGTTATGCCTCTCTCTTTATATCATAGACTTGATTTGAATAAGTTGACACCTACTGAAATATCTTTGCAAATGGCTGATAAATCGACTGCTATACCTATCAAAATTTGTGAGGATGTGCCTGTTGTGGTTGCAAATGTTACTATTTTAACAGACTTTGTTATTCTTGATATTCCCGAGGACGATAGTATGTCTATTATTCTTGGAAGACCCTTTTTGAATACTGCAGGGGCTGTTATTGATTGCACGAGAGGCAATGTCACTTCTCATGTTAATGGTAATGAGCATATGGTACACTTTCCGAGGAAACAACCTCAAGTCCACAGTATCAATTCTATTGGAAAAATTCCATCGATTATTTTTGGAGGTTTTGAATTTCCTCTTCCTACTGTCAAGAAGAAATATGATATTCCTATTGTTAGGGATGTGCATATCCCCGTTGAGGTAACCTAGTGTTATTCGAAAATTCTCCGGTTCCATGTTATTCGAAATGAGTTTGTTAACAAGACCTAATAAACCTTCTTAGTGGATTCCTTTTGATGAGCATGAGATGGATGAATTTAGAAAACACAACTCTCTGTACCCTCCTTTTACTTTCTGTTATTTAGTTGAAATAAAGTAAAAATAGTATTTTTCTGTCTGTTTTCTGATTTACCCGTGCAATATAAAAATACCCCGAAAATAAAATTTCTCCAAATGCCCTGAAATTTAAATATGATTTTTTCTGGAATATTTGAGAATATCTGGCACTGAGAACGCATCAGGGGGAGCAAGCACGTGTCCACGAGGGTCTAGGGCACACCCCCTGCCTCGTGGGCCCACATTGGCGCCCCCACTTATTCCTGCACCCACACACTTCTTCTTCCTCCTAAAAAAATCACCATCCAGCTCAAGCACGAGTTCTAGCTCATTTTGCTACGTTTTTCGATCTCCTTGCTCAAAGCACCTCTCACAAAACTGCTTTGGGGGATTGTTCCTTGGTATGTGACTCCTCCACTGGTCCAATTAATTTTTGTTCTAGTGCTTTATTCATTGCAAATTTGTGCTGCCTAGGTGACCATGTTCTTGAGCTTGCATGTCAAATTTATATGGTTCCAAGTAGTTCTAATGCATGATATATGCTCTAGGCACTTGTAGGAGTAGTTGCTATCAATATTGTTGAGTTTGGTTTACTTTTATTTGATGTTACTAAAAATTTCAAAAAAAATTCAGAGGAAAAAATATGCTTAGGAAAATGTACCAAGGTGGTTCTTCAAGGAAGCAAGGACCCAGGCTTGCAATGCGTGATGCTGATGATGAACCACCAAGGGACGCCCCAGTGCGGCCTTGTGAATGTGAGGGAGTCCTGGATTAGGGGGTCTCCGAACAGCCGGACTATCTCCATTGGCCGGACTGTTAGACTATGAAGATACAAGATTGAAGACTTCGTCTCGTGTCCGGATGGGACTCTACTTGGTGTGGAAGGCAGGCTAGGCAATACATATATGGATATCTCCTCCTTTGTAACCGACCTTGTGTAACCCTAACCCTCTTCGGTGTCTATATAAACCGAAGGGTTTTAGTCCGTAGAACAACAACCACAACATACAATCATACCATAGGCTAGCTTTTAGGGTTTAGCCTCTCCGATCTCATGGTAGATCTACTCTTGTACTACCCATATCATCAATATTAATTAAGCAGGACGTAGGGTTTTACCTCCATCAAGAGGGCCCGAACTTGGGTAAAACATTGTGTCCCCTGCCTCCTGTTACCATCCGGCCTAGACGCACAGTTCGGGACCCCCTACCCGAGATCCGCAGGTTTTGACACCGACATTGGTGCTTTCATTGAGAGTTCCTCTGTGTCATCGCCGTTAGGCTTGATGGCTCCTATTATCATCAATAGCGATGCGGTCCAGGGTGAGACTTTTCTCCCCGGATAGATCTTCGTATTCAGCGGCTTTGCACTACGGGCTAACTCGCTTGGCCATCTGGAGCAGATCGAAAGCTACGCCCCTGGCCGTCAGGTCAGATTTGGAAGTTTGAACTACACGGCTGACATCCGTGGAGACTTGATCTTCGATGGATTCAAGCCACAGCCGGGCGCCGCACTGTCACGATGGGTATGACCTAGCTCTGCCGCCGAACAGTACCCCAGAGGCCGCGCCCGCATCAGCTTCGACCCTTAGCTCGGAGCCAACTGCGCCAATCGAGGACGGGTGGTTAGACACCGCCTCAGGGGCTGCAGTCTCAACGGCGATCGAGCCGAACACCAGCCTAACCCTCTGCGCAGCCCGTGACTCCAAGGTGCCGGACTCTTTTTCGGACTCCGAACCATCTGCGCCCCTGCCAATCGAATCCGATTGGGCGCCGATCATGGAATTCACCGCCGCGGATATCTTTCAGCACTCGCCCTTCGGCGACATTCTGAATTCACTAAGGTCTCTCTCTTTGTCAGGAGAGCCCTAGCCGGATTATGGCCAACAGGATTGGATGGCACTAGAAAGCCACCTCGTCATATGATGTATGCATGGTGGACACACTAAAAGACGACGACGAGGAGCAGAAGGACGCTACGAAGGCTTGTCCCTCGAGAAGCAGTCAAAGCGGCGGCCTAAGCGCCGCCCCAAATCCCGTCTCGGTAGAAACAACGATCATACAGACCCAGCGTTAGAGCAGGGCGAGCCATTGCCGGACCACGGCAACACGGAGAATCAAACCGAACAACCCGACTCGGTCAAAGATAATAGTCCAGACGACATCACACCGGACAAACACCCGGAGCAACAGAATGCCCATCAAAGGCTTGTTGCCACCGCAAGGAGTCTAAAAAAGCAGAAGCAAAGGCTCAAGGCTGCACAAGACACACTCCAAATCAGATGGAGCAAAGTACTCAACACAACAGCGAAGTACGACGGCAATCGCCCCACCAAGAGCTACCCAAAGCGGAAGTTGCTACCTGAATTCGATGAGGAGGCCTTAGACCCCCCACAACCAAAAATTAAAACAGCCATCTGGCCGGATAGACGACCTCACGGCCAACATAAAGCGGCAAGCAATGCCGCACATAAGCCAATACGCGGTCTACGCGAGGGCTCGCATCAAAAGGATGGCGAAGCCAGATCCATCTATGGACCACGCAAGCGTGCTCCAGCACATGATGCAACACAACAAACATCAGAACAACGCGGTACACCCAGATATAGGGGTGCTGCACACCCCCTATGTTTCACCGATGAGGTGTTGGACCATGAATTTCCAAAGGGATTCAAACCCGTAAACATAGAGGCATACAACGGAACAACAGACCCTGGGGTCTGGATTGAGGACTATATCCTCCATATCCATATGGCTCGGGGGGATGATCTCCACGCCATTAAGTATTTACCCCTCAAACTCAAAGGGCCAGCTCGGCACTGGCTTAAGAGCCTCCCCGAAAACTCCATTGGAAGCTGGGAAGAGCTCGAAGACGCCTTTCGGGCAAATTTCCAAGGGACTTATGTCCGACCCTCGGACGCGGATGATTTGAGTCATATAACTCAACAGCCCGGAGAGTCAGCCCGAAAGCTTTGGAACAAGTTTCTTACTAAAAAGAACCAAATTGTCGACTATCCGGACGCCGAAGCCTTGGCAGCTTTTAAGCATAGCGTCCGTGACGAATGGCTTGCCAGACACCTCGGCCAAGAAAAGCCGAGAACAATGGCAGCATTAACAAGCCTCATGACCCACTTTTGCGCGGGTGAGGATAGCTGGCTAGCCAGATGCAGCACCAGTGACCCCAGTACATCTGAAGTTAGAGATGGAAACGGGAAATCACGGTGCAACAACAATAACAAATGCCGGAATAAAGAAGACAGCACGAAGAGCACAGCAGTAAACGCCGGATTCAAAAGCTCTCGGCCAGGTCAGCAAAAGCCGCCCTCTAAAGGCGCCAGAGACGAACTGTCCAGCCTAAACAAAATTCTGGACCAAATATGTCAGATCCATAGCACCCCTGGTAAACCCGCTAATCATACCCACAGAGAATGTTGGGTCTTCAAGCAGTCCGGCAAGCTCAACGCCGTACACAAAGGGGAGGATACACCAAGCGAAGACAAGGATGAGCCTATCAAGCAAGACACTGGGGAAACAAAGAAATTTCCACCAGAAGTCAAAACAGTAAACGTGTTACACGTGATCAAGGGGAGAAACAAAACGATACTCCCAGAAAAATATGCACAAGGGCCTATCGTCGCGGAGTCCTTCCACTGGTCGTCTCAACCAATCACTTTCGACCATCGTGATTACTCAGCAAGTATCCGACGTGCAGGATGGGCTGCCCTGGTATTAGACCCAATAATTGACGGATACCACTTCACACGAGTCCTGATGGACGGTGGCAGCAGTCTAAACCTGATATACCAGGATACAATCCGCGAAATGGGGATAGACCCAACGAAAATTCGCCATAGCAATACTACCTTTAAAGGAGTAACGCTAGGCCCAGGGGCTCATTGTATGGGCTCCCTGCTACTAAAGGTTATATTGGGCTTCCCCGATAACTTCCATAGCGAACATTTAACCTTCCACATCGCTCCGTTCCAAAGTGGCTATCAATCCCTAATTGGACGCGAAGCTTTCACTCGCTTTAATGCAATATCGCATTACGCTTCCCTCACGCTCAAGATGCCCGGTCCACGTGGCATCATTACAACAAATGGAAGTATTGAGCGATCTTTGTGCGCCGAAGAGAGTGCGGCTGCCTTGGCAGCCGCACACTAAAAACGGCCTCACCAACTAAAGCATTTAACAGGTCGTCAAGACCTCGGACACGGTTAGACGAGTCCGGCGCAGCTATATGTAATTCATACCGGATCGATGGTCACACCCCTATTACAAATACAAGGGGCTCAACGTGCACAGACAAGTGGCAATTTTTACTAATCTTGAATTATACATGGTTTCTTTAAAAAACTATCTTTTTGCATGACAACTTTTTCACCTAAGTCCCTCTCTTTTACAGATGATCATCGTGCTACACCCGTCCAGGATACGGCACAACGGAGGCACATGCGCAGACGTGCAGCAGGGACCCGCTCCAAGGATTCTTTTTAGATTAAGACCCTGCGTAAACCTTTTTTACTGTCTCTTGTTGATACACATCCACCGAATTCTCAGCACAATTGAGAAGGATGCTGACGTCTTGGCATGTGGCCACGTCAGAATAATGCACGTACCTGGACACAAGGGGCTTCTTACAAAGGGCACTATTTAGGCCCGGTTTATACCATAAAGACCGAATACCTTAGGGAGTGTTCGGCGTCGCGAGTTTGGCCTTATATGCATCAGCTCCGAATCATTGTCTTTGGTCAAATGTTGGGTTTGCCCGGCTCCTGTGTTTTGGCGCCTTACGTTCCGCTTTACCGGCTAAGGCAGCACCAGGAGAACTACTGCGATTGTGCCCTGGTTCATCCGGACGAGCACCTCAGTAGAGAAAGCCGAAAACTGACTGTCATGATATAGCGTGAGACTGGTCAACCACTCGATGACCTATAGGGATGTTAGAATTCCTCCGCCTTAACGAAGGGCCGTTTCCCGGCCAGGCATGTATGCACCCCGAGATCGGGAGAGTGCGGAGCCACCAGGGGCTATCTAGTAGCCCCACTATCAAACTCCTATGGCTAAGTGAAAGTGTTAAAGCATTATAGTCCGGTTGCCTCGTTCGCTGCGCTATCACCTCCTTAATAGGACCAAGACGTTGGGTTAAGTGTGAACACGCGTTTTTTGCGAGCACCTCCGCATTATATGCGTGGGGGCTGAAGCCGACGACTGCAATCTTTCAGGTTATACACATGTATACATAAACGGCCGCACAGGAGGCATCATATTACTTTCGGGCAAAAGTATAAACACAACCTTATAAAATTTCATAAAAACATTGTGTTTACAATGAGAATACATGTCACTCAAACATAATATTCTTCGAGCACTGGGCCTCTATCAAACGAGCACCCTCGAGAACTTCCTCGAAATAGCGCTCGGCAGCCACCCGGCCTATGGCCGGACCCTGCGTCGCAACAGTGGTAGCGTCCATCTCCGCCCAGTATGCTTTAACACAGGCAAGGGCCATCCGCGAGCCTTCTATGCACGCCGACCTCTTCATCGCATCAATGCGCGGCACCGCACCAAGGACCTGCTGCACTAAGCTAAAATAGCTATTCGGCTTTGGCTTTTCCGGCCATAGCTGATCCACGACAGACCTCATGGCGAGTCCGGACAACCTATTTAGTTCGGCCCATTCGGCTAGCTGATCAGTCAAAGGAAGCGGACGCTCTGGAACATTGAATTGCGACCAGAACAGCTTGTCCACCCCACGATCTGCTTGACCTTGGAAGTATTTGGCCGCATCGGCAGCGCTCGCCGCCAAGTCCATATATGCATCTGCCGAACTCCACAGCCGATCCAGAGGGGCATACCGTGGATCTCCGAACTTCCTCCGTAGCATGAAGGGCTTCCCAGCCGCAATATCCCCGGCTTCCCGCAGCTCCTCCTTCTTTGCTCTCATAGCAGAGCGAGTGTCTTTGTCCGCCATCGTGGCCTTCTCAAGGTCCGTTGCCTTCGCTCGGTTTTCTTTTTCAAGGAGCCGGCAACGGTCGGCAGTGTCTTTTAATTCTACGGCCATCTTGGCCATCTTCTCTTTGCTCTCGCCATGTGCGGCCTTCTCGGCTTTCAACTCTTCGGCCGCCTTCAAAGCAGCCGCATTACTAATCCTCGCTTGTTCTTTGGCTCGGGCAAGTTCGGCCCGCAAGGTTTCCACGGTGGCAGCTCCATCTGCAGTCACAACATATTAAAGATACTGGCATCATGCTGCTCTTACTAGGTGGCATTCACCAGAAAATAACACTTACCCTGTGCCACGTCAAGCCGCTTGTTAACAAGCTTGATGTCGGCGTACGCCGCATCCAGTTGCCGTTTTAATTCGGCAAACCCACTAGTCCGGCTAGCCACCGGAGCTTCCACCGCCTTCACATAAAGGTAGTTTAGTTATCGCATGGGTCTATGATCCTCTGTTCGTCGCCGCTCTCATCGACAACCAGAGTCTCAGGGGCTACTATCTACACAGGGCACACCTAACATGTGCGGTACTATCACGTACCTCCAAGCCTGTCAGTAGACTCATAAAGGCTTCATGCAATCCGCTTTCGGCGGACGAAATTCTTTCCATCACCGTACCCATCAGCGTATGGTGTTCTTCTGAGATGGCTGCTCGCCCCAACAACTCCCTCAGAATGTCCGACCGCATACCAGATGGTGCCGGACTCTTTTGTTCGCTCTCCACGAGAGCCAGACGCTGGGGACTTCGGGGGTCTATGGGATTATCTTCTGGCCTCACCGGATCCGGAGAGGCCCTCCATGACAACACTTTGGGGTCGCTCGCTTCTTGAGCGGAGGAGTCCAGGGGAGGCGTTTTGCTCTCCATCATCTCCGGAAGAAGATCCCCCGAAGACGAGCTCAGCTGAGAAGGGCTAAGACCCGAACTGCAAGATATATGCGGCGGTTATTTTCTCAGAAGAAAGATAGTATACCTTCACTATTAAAGTATTTTTGGATCACTCACGATTCATTGGAGGGTTGATCCCCCGCGGACTTTGTGCGGTGAAAGCACCCCCCGAGGCAGGACCCTCTGTGGGAGACTTCTTCTCCCATTTGGAGGCCTCGGCTTCCGGATCCTCGGAAGCAGTCCTTTTCCTCCCCCGGTTATCCTCCTTCATGGAGGCGCTCATTCCCTCGGTTGGAACTGGTGGCAATGGGGGCCCGCATCCGCCCGTATTATCCCCCCTGTATCTTCCTTCGAGGGCTCCAGGCAAGGTGCGAGCTCGAGCATCTTTTCCAATACCGGATTTTCCAAACCCTCGAGGAGGGGGGCCAAACATCGAATCATCTTCGCCTTTGTTAGCCAGTCCTGGTCAAAGAGCGAACTCTCAGAAATAACTTCATGATGAATAAAATACAGTGTGTTCGGCTAGAGGATTTCTTACTTGTTCGGCGGCACGGTTACTGCTCAGGCCCACGTCCTCGGTAGTATCCGGACACTCTATTTGACGTCCGAAGAATGACTTGTACATCTCCTCGTGCGTCAGGCCGAGGAAACTTTGAATGGTACGCGGCCCTTCCGGGTTGAACTCCCACAAGCGAAGGGGCCGGCGTTTGCAAGGCTGGACTTGACGAACCAGCATAACTTGCATTACCACAACCAAATTAAAATCTCCCTCGAAGAGATCTTGAATGCGGCTTTGCAGTATAGGCACGTCCTTGGCTGGACCCCAGCTCAGGCCTCTGCTAATCCATGACATCAGTTGTGGTGGGCGGCCTGGGCGAAAGGCGGGGGCAGCCGCCCACTGGGCACTTCTGGGAGCCATGACGTAAAACCACTCCCGTTGCCATAATTCGGACACCTCTGGAAAGGAACCTTTCGACCATGGAGCTCCTACCATCTTGCTTATTGATGCGCCTCCGCACGCTGCATGTTACCCCTCGATCATCTTCGGCTTCACTTCAAAGGTCTTGAGCCACAGGCCGAAGTGGGGGGTAATGCGGAGGAAGGCCTCACACACGACAATAAATGTCGAGATGTGGAGAAAGGAGTCCGGGGCTAGATCGTGGAAATCTAGCCCGTAGTAGAACATCAAACCCCTGATGAAGGGATCCAGAGTGAGGCCTAGGCCTCAGAGGAAGTGGGAGATGAACACAACATTCTCGTTGGGTTCGGGAGTAGGGACGACCTGCCCTCGAGTAGGCAGCCGATGCGAAACCTCGGCGCTCAGGTATCTGGCCTCCCTAAACTTTTTGATGTCCTCTTCCGTAACGGAGGAGGGCATCCATCGGCCTTGAAGGCTGGATCCGGACATGATTGAAGATCCGGAGCACCTAACCTGGGCTTTGGGTGTTATAACTCGAGGCGGGGGAAGGGTTCGGTTGAGAACGAGAGGGAAAAAGCGAAAACCTTGTCCCTTTATAAAGGGGGTGAATATCAAGCGTCCTCTTTGTAGCCATTTAGGACTTGCCTATAATCTAGGAGTCCTAGACGCGGTTGGGTTACCCACGCCTGTATTGATGAGAATCCCATAATAAGGGGGCACGATTTCTGCTTTGACAAGACGTGTCGAAAAACTGCCTCGCGTTATGTGCGGGGCTGGTTGAAGGAAACGGTTCGAATAATCACCGGGCCATGACATAACGTCATGCTGCCAAAACAAGCCAGCAAACTAGATCTGTGAAAATATTATTCTCTCTATGGTGGAATGTGGAACTTATTTTGTAGGGTCAGCCACTATCCTTGTGTTAAAATTCTTCTGTGATGTATTTGGAGAAGGAACCGGCCTTGCAATGCCGAAGACAATACTGCGTGCCGGACTCATCGCCATTGAAGCCTGGTTCAGGGGCTACTGAGGGAGTCCTGGATTAGGGGGTCTCTGGACAGCTGTACTATCTCCATTGGCCAGACTGTTAGACTATGAAGATACAAGATTGAAGACTTCGTCTCGTGTCCGGATGGGACTCTACTTGGCGTGGAAGGCAAGCTAGGCAATACGGATATGGATATCTCCTCCTTTGTAACCGACCTTGTGTAACCCTAACCCTCTCTGGTGTCTATATAAACCGAAGGGTTTTAGTCCGTAGAACAACAACCACAACATACAATCATACCATAGGCTAGCTTTTAGGGTTTAGCCTCTCCGATCTCGTGGTAGATCTACTCTTGTACTACCCATATCATCAATATTAATCAAGCATGACGTAGGGTTTTACCTCCATCAAGAGGGCCCGAACCTAGGTAAAACATTATGTCCCCTGCCTCCTGTTACCATCCGGCCTAGACGCACAGTTCGGGACCCCCTACCCGAGATCCGCCGGTTTTGACACCGACAGAATGGCTTTCAGAGGACTTCATGGATCGAGCAGGAATTAAGGAAGAATTTGACGCATATTTGCGTAACGCTGATCTTGTGATCATTGAGGAGATTTCTGACAGCCTGCCAAACTCTGATGGACAGATCATGCAGGAGAATCAGGGTTCTATGGATATTTCCGTGGTTGAGGTCACTGATACTGTTGATGTTTCTGCTATTGTCACTGCTGATTCTCTCCATATGAGGACTGATATGGATAATGAATCACCTCTGACTGACCTGGCTGCTTACCACTCTGAAACTCAGACCGGTTTGCTTCAGATTGCGACAGGTGCAATTTCTGAACCCTCAATCACTGCTGTTGGTTCCTCAGCTCGCAAACGCAAAGGGAAAGTGCCAGCTCCAATTGACACCTCAACTCTTCGTCGCAGCAACTATTCCAATAAATATGATGGCTTCCGTACCAATTCTCTTTCTGAAGTTAAGGCCACCAAATCCAAAGTGAAGCCGCGTACTGTTCCTTCGGCTACTTCCATGGACTCTGCAGTTGATCCCTACATGCAGATGATGAATGAATAAATCCCCCCACCAACTGCCATCGCCACAACGCAAGCCATTGGCACAAATCTGTGTGCCATCCCGGAGGAGGAGCTCACTGTTGCTGCACTCACTAAAGATCCGGCGGGGACATCTTCCTTGACCTAAGCTTGGTTGTTTTATTTATTTCCTCGTTTAATGGTACTCTTGCAGTCATGGAATGTTTTATGTTGGAATATGCGTGGTCTTAATTCAGGCAAAAAACACTTAGCACTTTCTAATGCAATCCAGTGTAGTGGGTGTGCGATTATCTGTCTACAAGAAACTAAAATGCCGACGTTTGATGCTACCACTCTCAAATCGCTCTGCCCTAAACGTTTTGATAGATACGCATATATCCCGTCCATTGGCGCATCGGGGGGACTTCTCACGATCTGGAATAGTGCTCTTTTCACTAGTACGGTCACTTTTGAGGAGCAATTTGCGTTAGGCATCAATTTCACTTCCACCCAAAATGCTCATAACTGGACTTTGGTTAATATATACGGCCCATGTCAATGGGAACAGTGTAACGCTTACACTCAATGATTGTTCGACCTCTCCATCCCTTCTTCTGAAGATTGGCTTCTTCTGGGTGATTTCAACTACATTCGCTCGCCTGACAATCGTAATTTACCAGGAGGGAACACTCAGGATATGTTTACCTTCAATGATTTCATCCGCGAGAAAGAGCTAACTGAACTTCCCATTAAAGGTCGAGCTTTCACTTGGTCTAATATGCAGCTTAATCCTCTGCTCGAACAATTAGATTGGTTCTTCACCTCGCTCAATTGGACGACATCTTTTCCAAACACTATGGTAAACCCCTTGGGCCGCCCAGTCTCTGACGATATACCCAGTTCTGTGGTCATCCAATCAAAGATCCCCAAGAGCAGAATTTTCAGATTTGAATCCTATTGGATTGCTCACCCAGGTTTCCTGCCTGTTGTTGAGGAAGCTTGGAATAAGCCTCTTAGATTTGGCAAAGATAAAAATGCGGCATCTATCCTCTGCCAAAAACTGAAAGCTATCTGTTATGCCTTAACTGAAAGTGCAATCATGCCCTTATATTATGTTTTGATGTTAATGACAATCTACATGTAGGGGACTAACAATGGTTGTCAAGTGAATCTTAGGTGTTGGTCCCCGGTTCGTCAAATTGTGTGTGGATAAAGAGCATACGAAGTGGGTTCTCTCAAGGATGAAGTGTTAAAATGATGTTACATTTTGTTTCCTTGAGTATAGGATCCCGCACTATTAAGAGGGGATCGATTGGGTTCGCAACAGACTTGCTCGAGCCAAAAATACTCCTTTCCACAGTTCTTTTTATCCCCTCTTAACTTCGAATCATTCTGTCTCTGGGAGTGCCGGATGTCTGGGTCTCGTGTCGGATGTCCGGGCTGCTCCCCGGATATCCGGGCCTCTCGCTGAATATCCGGGCCTAGCCATTCCAGAATGCACTTTTGTGCAGTACTGCTGCCGGATATCCGGCCCTCTACGCCGGATGTACGGGATCCCAGTGCTTGCCGGATGTCCGGCCTCCTTGCCGGATATCCGGGCATAGCTGTCCAGAGAACGTTTTTATGCTGGGCTGCGCGCCGGATGTCCGGCCACCTGCCGGATGTCCGGGCTTGACCCCCCGGATGTCCGGACCCTCTGTTTCCTACTCTGTTTCTG
The DNA here is from genome assembly GCF_018294505.1 of Triticum aestivum. Classification (NCBI taxonomy): domain Eukaryota; kingdom Viridiplantae; phylum Streptophyta; class Magnoliopsida; order Poales; family Poaceae; genus Triticum; species Triticum aestivum. Next base: position 469,906,992 of record NC_057809.1, read on the forward strand.
CCTTGCTTTTCAAGTGCCTTGCCAGGCCGGATGTCCGCCCCCTAGCCCAGATGTCCGGCCTGCCCGTTCACTTTCACTACAACAGCCATATTTGAGCTCACACTACATATAGCCCTTCTCCTCCATGGGAGAGGGTTGGGCATTTCACTTTGAACAAACCCTAGAACACATTTCACTCTCTCACTCTTCCACACCAAATCTTAGATCCCCAAGGGATTTGAGAGCTTTCGAGAGAAGTTGTCCGATCAAGTGATAGATCCACTCCTTCTCCTTCGTTGCACCAAAGGAATTCGTGATTTGAGCAAGTCTTGAGCTTTTCCCCTTCGATCCTGTTACTCTTGGAGGTTGGAGACTCCTAGGCGGTAGGAGTCTTTCGGAGAGGAATCGACCTTTGTGATTACCCTCGGAAAAAGTTTGTGAGGGTTTGGAGACCACCCGAAGGTCTACCACTAGTGGTTGAGAAACGCCTTCGTGGTGTTGTCTCAAATGGAGAATAGGGTGAGCCTTCGTGGTGTTGGTGTGCCTTCATGGTAACAGCCACCTCTCTAACGGTGACGTAGCATCCCTCCAAGGAAGTGAACATCGGCATACATCCTCGTCTCCCGGAGTTGCGGTTATTCCTAACCCTAACTCTCTACTTGTAGTTACTTGTCTCCTAGCACTTACTTATATCTATTGTGTTTGTTTGTCTACTTACTTGTATTACTTATTTATCTTGCTTAGCACCTAGTACTACACTTACAATTCTTAGGCTCACTTTCATATTCCGCATTTGTGCCTAAAATTGCTAAGTAACAATTAAAATTTGTAATTGCACCTATTCACCCCCTCTAGGTGTTGGGGAACGTAGTAATTTCAAAAAAATTCCTACGCACATGCAAGATCATGGTGATGCATAGCAATGAGGGGAGAGTGTGATCTATGTACCTGGTAGATCGACAACGGAAGCGTTTGGTTGATGTAGTCGTACGTCTTCACGGCCCGACCGATCAAGCACCGAAACTACGGCACCTCCGAGTTCTAGCACACGTTCAGCTCGATGACGATCCCCGGACTCCGATCCAGCAAAGTGTCGGGGAAGAGTTCCGTCAGCACGACGGCGTGGTGATGATCTTGATGCACTACTGTAGCAGGGCTTCGCCTAAGCACCGCTACAATATTATCGAGGACTATGGTGGAAGGGGGCGCCGCACACGGCTAAGAATATGATCACGTGGATCAACTTATGTGTCTCTGGGGTGCCCCTGCCTCCGTATATAAAGGACTAAAGGGGGGGTGCGGCCGGCCTAGGAGAGGCGCGCCAGGAGAGTCCTACTCCCTCTGGGAGTAGGATTCCCCCCAATCCTAGTTGGAATAGGATTCGCGGAGGGGGAAAGAGAGAGAGGGTGGCCGGCCCCCTCTCCTTGTCCTATTCGGACCAAGGGAGGGGAGGGGCGCGCGGCACACTTTGGGCAGCCCCTTCTCTTTTCCACTAAGGCCCACTATGGCCCATATAGCTCCCGGGGGGGGGGGGGGTTCCGGTAACCTCCCAGTACTCCGGTAAAATCCCGATTTCACTCGGAACACTTCCGATATCCAAATATAGGCTTCCAATATATCAATCTTTATGTCTCAACCATTTCGAGACTCCTCGTCATGTCCGTGATCACATCTGGGACTCCGAACAACCTTCGGTACATTAAAATGCATAAACTCATAATATAACTGTCATCGTAACCTTAAGCGTGCGAACCCTACGGGTTCGAGAACAATGTAGACATGACCGAGACATGTCTCCGGTCAATAACCAATAGCGGGACCTGGCTGCCCATATTGGCTCCTACATATTCTACGAAGATCTTTATCGGTCAGACCGGATAACAACATACGTTGTTCCCTTTGTCATCGGTATGTTACTTGCCCGAGATTCGATCGTCAGTATTCCAATACCTAGTTCAATCTCGTTACCGGCAAGTATCTTTACTCGTTCTGTAATACATCATCCCGCAACTAACTCATTAGTTGCAATGCTTGCAAGGCTTAAGTGATGTGCATTACCGAGAGGGCCCAAAGATACCTCTCCGACAATTGGAGTGACAAATCCTAATCTCAAAATACGCCAACCCAACATGTACCTTTGGAGACACCCGTAGAGCTCCTTTATAATCACCCAGTTACGTTGTGACGTTTGCTAGCACACAAAGTGTTCCTCCGGCAAACGAGTGTTGCATAATCTCATAGTCATAGGAACATGTATAAGTCATGAAGAAAGCAATAGCAACATACTAAACGATCGGGTGCTAAGTTAATGGAATGGGTCATGTCAATCGGATCATTCACTTAATGATGTGATCTCGTTAATCAAATAACAACTCTTTGTTCATGGTTAGGAAACATAACCATCTTTGATTAACGAGCTAGTCAAGTAGAGGCATACTAGTGACACTTTGTTTGTCTATGTATTCACACATCTATTATGTTTCCGGTTAATACAATTCTAGCATGAATAATAAACATTTATCATGATATAAGGAAATAAATAATAACTTTATTATTGCCTCTAGGGCATATTTCCTTCAGTCTCCCACTTGCACTAGAGTCAATAATCTAGATTACATAGTAATGATTCTAACACCCATGGAGCCTTGGTGCTGATCATGTTTTGCTCATGGAAGAGGCTTAGTCAACGGGCCTGCAACATTCAGATCCGTATGTATCTTGCAAATCTCTATGTCTCCCACCTGGACTAGATCCTGGATGGAATTGAAGCGTCTCTTGATGTGCTTGGTTCTCTTGTGAAATCTGGATTCCTTTGCCAAGGCAATTGCACCAGTATTGTCACAAAAGATTTTCATTGGACCCGATGCACTAGGTATGACACCTAGATCGGATATGAACTCCTTCATCCAGACTCCATCATTTGCTGCTTCCGAAGCAGCTATGTACTCCGCTTCACATGTTGATCCCGCTACAACGCTTTGTTTAGAACTGCACCAACTGACAGCTCCACCGTTTAATGTAAACACGTATCCTGTTTGCGATTTAGAATCGTCTGGATCAGTGTCAAAGCTTGCATCAACGTAACCTTTTACGATGAGCTCTTTGTCACTTCCATATACGAGAAACATATCCTTAGTCCTTTTCAGGTACTTCAGGATGTTCTTGACCACTGTCCTGTGATCCACTCCTGGATTACTTTGGTACCTCCCTGCTAGACTTATAGCAAGGCACACATTAGGTCTGGTACACAGCATTGCACACATGATAGAGCCTATGGCTGAAGCATAGGGAACATCTTTCATATTCTCTCTATCTTCTGCAGTGGTCGGGCATTGAGTCTTACTCAACTTCACACCTTGTAACACAGGCAAGAACCCTTTCTTTGCTTGATCCATTTTGAACTTCTTCAAAACTTTGTCAAGGTATATGCTTTGTGAAAGTCCAATTAAGCGTCTTGATCTATCTCTATAGATCTTAATGCCTAATATGTAAGCAGCTTCACCGAGGTCTTTCATTGAAAAACTCTTATTCAAGTATCCCTTTATGCTATCCAGAAATTCTATATCATTCCCAATTAGTAATATGTCATCTACATATAATATCAGAAATGCTATAGAGCTCCCACTCACTTTCTTGTAAATACAGGCTTCTCCAAAAGTCTGTATAAAACCAAATGCTTTGATCACACTATCAAAGCGTTTATTCCAACTCCAAGAGGCTTGCACCAGTCCATAAATGGATCGCTGGAGCTTGCACACTTTGTTAGCTCCCTTTGGATCCACAAAACCTTCTGGTTGCATCATATACAACTCTTCTTCCAGAAATCCATTCAGGAATGCAGTTTTGACATCCATCTGCCAAATTTCATAACCATAAAATGCGGCAATTGCTAACATGATTCAGACAGACTTAAGCATCGCTACGGGTGAGAAGGTCTCATCGTAGTCAATCCCTTGAACTTGCCAAAAACCTTTTGCGACAAGTCGAGCTTTGTAGATAGTAATATTACCGTCAGCGTCAGTCTTCTTCTTGAAGATCTATTTATTCTCAATTGCTTGCCGATCATCGGGCAAGTCAACCAAAGTCCATACTTTGTTCTCATACATGGATCCCATCTTAGATTTCATGGCCTCAAGCCATTTTGCGGAATCTGGGCTCACCATCGCTTCTTCATAGTTCGTAGGTTCATCATGATCTAATAGCATGACTTCCAGAATGGGATTACCGTACCACTCTTGCGCGGATCTTACTCTAGTTGATCTACGAGGTTCAGTAGTATCTTGTTCTGAAGTTTCATGATCATCATCATTAGCTTCCTCACTAACAGGTGTAGGTGTCACAGAAACAATTTTCTGTGATGTATTACTTTCCAATAAGGGAGCAGGTACAATTACCTCGTCAAGTTCTACTTTCCTCCCACCCACTTCTTTCGAGAGAAACTCCTTCTCCAGAAAGTTTCCGAATTTAGCAACAAAAGTCTTGCCTTCGGATCTGTGATAGAAGGTGTATCCAATAGTCTCCTTTGGATATCCTATGAAGACACATTTCTCCGATTTGGGTTCGAGCTTATCAGGTTGAAGCTTTTTCACATAAGCATCGCAGCCCAAAACTTTCAGAAACGACAACTTTGGTTTCTTGCCAAACCATAGTTCATAAGGCGTCGTCTCAACGGATTTTGATGGTGCCCTATTTAACGTGAATGCGGCTGTCTCTAGAGCATATCCCCAAAACGATAGCGGTAAATCAGTAAGAGACATCATAGATCGCACCATATCTAGTAAAGTACGATTACGATGTTCGGACACACCATTACGCTGTGGTGTTCCGGGTGGCGTGAGTTGCGAAATTATTCCACAATTTTTCAAATGTACACCAAACTCGTAACTCAAATATTCTCCTCCACGATCAGATCGTAGAAACTTTATTTTCTTGTTACGATGATTTTCAACTTCACTCTGAAATTCTTTGAACTTTTCAAATGTTTCAGACTTATGTTTCATTAAGTAGATATACCCATATCCGCTTAAGTCATCTGTGAAGGTGAGAAAATAACGATATCCACCATGAGCTTCAATATTCATCGGACCACATACATCTGTATGTATGATTTCCAACAAATCTGTTGCTCTCTCCATAGTACCGGAGAACGGTGTTTTGGTCATCTTGCCCATGAGGCACGGTTCGCAAGTACCAAGTGATTCATAATCAAGTGGTTCCAAAAGTCCATCAGTATGGAGTTTCTTCATGCGCTTTACACCGATATGACCTAAACGGCAGTGCCACAAATATATTGCACTATCATTATCAACTCTGCATCTTTTGGTTTCAACATTATGAATATGTGTGTTACTACTATCGAGATTCAATAAGAATAGACCACTCTTCAAGGGTGCATGACCATATTACTCATATAAATAGAACAACCATTATTCTCTGATTTAAATGAATAACCGTCTCGCATCAAACAAGATCCAGATATAATGTTCATGCTTAATGCTGGCACCAAATAACAATTATTTAGGTCTAATATTAATCCCGAAGGTAGATGTAGAGGTAGCGTGCCGACTGCGATCACATCGACTTTGGAACCGTTTCCCACGCGCATCGTCACCTCGTCCTTAGCCAATCTTCGCTTAATCCGTAGTCCTTGTTTCGAGTTGCAAATATTAACAACAGAACCAGTATCAAATACCCAGGTGCTACTGCGAGCATTAGTAAGGTACACATCAATAACATGTATATCATACCTTTGTTCACCTTGCCATCCTTCTTATCCGCCAAATACTTGGGGCAGTTCCGCTTCAAGTGAACAGTCTGCTTGTAGTAGAAGCACTCAGTTTCAGGCTTAGGTCCAGGTTTGTGTTTCTTCTCTTGAGTAGCAACTTGCTTGCTATTCTTTTTGAAGTTCCCTTCTTCTTCCTTTGACCTTTTTCTTGAAACTAGTGGTCTTGTTGACCATCAACACTTGATGCTCCTTCTTGATTTCTACCTCCGCAGCTTTCAGCATTGCGAAGAGCTCGGGAATAGTCTTATTCATCCCTTGCATATTATAGTTCATCACGAAGCTCTTGTAGCTTGGTGGCAGTGATTGGAGAATTCTGTCAATGACGCAATCATCCGGAAGATTAACTCCCAATTGACTCAAGTGATTATTATACCCAGACATTTTGAGTATATGCTCACTAACAGAACTGTTCTCCTCCATCTTATAGCTATAGAACTTATTGGAGACTTCATATCTCTCAATTCGGGCATTTGTTTGAAATATTAACTTCAACTCTTGGAACATCTCATATGCTCCATGACGTTCAAAACATCGTTGAAGTCCCGATTCTAAGCCGTAAAGCATGGCACACTGAACTATTGAGTAGTCATCAGCTTTGCTCTGCCAGACGTTCATAACATCTGGCGTTGCTCCAGCAGCAGGCCTGGCACCCAGCGGTGCTTCCAGGATGTAATCCTTCTGTGCAGCAATGAGGATAATCCTCAAGTTACGGACCCAGTCCGTGTAATTGCTACCATCATCTTTCAACTTTGCTTTCTCAAGGAACGCATTAAAATTCGACGGAACAATAGCACGAGCCATCTATCTACAATCAAGCATAAACAAGCAAGATACTTATCAGGTACTAAGTTTCATGATAAATTTAAGTTCAGTTAATTTACTTAAAGAACTCCCACTTAGATAGACATCCCTCTAATCCTCTAAGTGATTACGTGATCCAAATCAACTAAACCATGTCCGATCATCACGTGAGATGGAGTAGTTTCATTGGTGAACATCACTATGTTGATCATATCTACTATATGATTCACGCTCGACCTTTCAGTCTCCGTGTTCTGAGGCCATATCTGTATATGCTTGGCTCGTCTAGTATAACCTGAGTATTCCGCGTGTGCAACTGTTTTGCACCCGTTGTATTTGAACATAGAGCCTATCACACCCGATCATCACGTGGTGTCTCAGCACGAAGAACTTTCGCAACGGCGCATACTCAGGGAGAACACTTCTTGATAATTAGTGAGAGATCATCTTATAATGCTACCGTCAATCAAAGCAAGATAAGATGCATAAAAGATAAACATCACATGCAATCAATATAAGTGATATGATATGGCCATCATTATCTTGTGCTTGTGATCTCCATCTCCGAAGCACCGTCGTGATCACCATCGTCACCGGCGTGACACCTTGATCTCCATCGTAGCATCGTTGTCGTCTCGCCAAGTTTGTGCTTCCACGACTATCGCTACCGCTTAGTGGTAAAGTAAAGCATTACATCGCGATTGCATTGCATACAATAAAGCGACAACCATATGGCTCCTGCCAGTTGCCGATAACTCGGTTACAAAACATGATCATCTCATACAATAAAATTCAGCATCATGTCTTGGCCATATCACATCACAACATGCCCTGCAAAAACAAGTTAGACGTCCTCTACTTTGTTGTTGCAAGTTTTACGTGGCTGCTACGGGCTTAAGCAAGAACTAATCTTACCTACGCATCAAAACCACAATGATAGTTTGTCAAGTTGGTGTTGTTTTAACCTTCGCAAGGACCGGGCGTAGCCACACTTGGTTCAACTAAAGTTGGAGAAACTGTCACCCACAAGCCACCTCTGTGCAAAGCACGTCGGGAGAACCGGTCTCGTGTAAGCGTACACGTAATGTTGGTCTGGGCCACTTCGTCAAACAATACCGCCGAACCAAAGTATGACATGCTGATAAGCAGTATGACTTATATCGCCCACAACTCACTTGTGTTCTACTCGTGCATATAACATCAACATATAAAACCTAGGCACGGATGCCACTGTTGGGGAACATAGTAATTTCAAAAAAATTCCTACGCACATGCAAGATCATGGTGATGCATAGCAACGAGGGGAAAGTGTGATCTATGTACCTGGTAGATCGACAACGGAAGCGTTTGGTTGATGTAGTCGTACGTCTTCACGGCCCGACCGATCAAGCACCAAAACTACGACACCTCCGAGTTCTAGCACACGTTCAGCTCGATGACGATCCCCGGACTCCGATCCAGCAAAGTGTCGGGGAAGAGTTCCATCAGCACGACGGCGTGGTGACGATCTTGATGCACTACTGTCGCAGGGCTTCGCCTAAGCACCGCTACAATACTATCGAGGACTATGGTGGAAGGGGGCGCCGCACACGGCTAAGAATATGATCACGTGGATCAACTTGTGTGTCTCTGGGGTGCCCCTGCCTCCGTATATAAAGGACTAAAGGGGGGGGGGTGCGGCCAGCCTAGGAGAGGCGTGCCAGGAGAGTCCTACTCCCTCTGGGAGTAGGATTCCCCCCCAATCCTAGTTGGAATAGGATTCGCGTAGGGGGAAAGAGAGCGAGGGTGGCCGGCCCCCTCTCCTTGTCCTATTTGGACCAAGGGAGGGGAGGGGCGCGCGGCCCACTTTGGGCAGCCCCTTCTCTTTTCCACTAAGGCCCACTATGGCCCATATAGCTCCCGGGGGGGTTCCGGTAACCTCCCGGTACTCCGGTAAAATCCCGATTTCACTCGGAACACTTCCGATATCCAAATATACGCTTCCAATATATCAATATTTATGTATCAACCATTTCGAGACTCCTCGTCATGTCCGTGATCACATCTGGGACTCCGAACAACCTTCGGTACATTAAAATGCATAAACTCATAATATAACTGTCATCGTAACCTTAAGCGTGCGGACCCTACGGGTTCGAGAACAATGTAGACATGACCAAGACATGTCTCTGGTCAATAACCAATAGCGGGACCTGGATGCCCATATTGGCTCCTACATATTCTACGAGGATCTTTATCGGTCAGACCGCATAACAACATATGTTGTTCCCTTTGTCATCGGTATGTTACTTTCCCGAGATTCGATCGTCGGTATTCCAATACCTAGTTCAATCTCGTTACCGGCAAGTCTCTTTACTCGTTCTGTAATACATCATCCCGCAACTAACTCATTAGTTGCAATGCTTGCAAGGCTTAAGTGATGTGCATTACCGAGAGGGCCCAGAGATACCTCTCCGACAATCGGAGTGACAAATCCTAATCTCGAAATACGCCAACCCAACATGTACCTTTGGAGACACCTGTAGAGCTCCTTTATAATCACCCAGTTACGTTGTGACGTTTGGTAGCACACAAAGTGTTCCTCCGGCAAACGAGAGTTGCATAATCTCATAGTCATAGGAACATGTATAAGTCATGAAGAAAGCAATAGCAACATACTAAACGATCGGGTGCTAAGTTAATGGAATGGGTCATTTCAATCAGATCATTCACTTAATGATGTGATACCGTTAATCAAATAACAACTCTTTGTTCATGGTTAGGAAACATAACCATCTTTGATTAACGAGCTAGTCAAGTAGAGGCATACTAGTGACACTTTGTTTGTCTATGTATTCGCACATGTATTATGTTTCCGGTTAATACAATTCTAGCATGAATAATAAAAATTTATCATGATATAAGGAAATAAATAATAACTTTATTATTGCCTCTAGGGCATATTTCCTTCACTAGGTCCATCTTGATCCTTTCAATTGGTATCAGAGCCTCGTGCTCTATTCTTGTGGCTTAACCGCCCTAGAGCGAGATGAACCCCGATGGGACTCCCCTTGTTGTAGATCCGAAGGATAAAGGCAAGGCTTCTTCTGAAGTAAAGACCTTTACTTCCGAGGATCTAGAACAGGCCCTTGCTAAGCAAAAGGAGGAGCATGATGCTTCTCTTGAGGCCTTGGTCCAAATGAGGATAGCCACGTTGTCCACGGTGCTTGCACCACTTCCGGGTGGTGCGGCTTCGAGGCCAAATGTGCCTACTTCGTCACTTGGTCAACAACCTCCTAGCAATGAACACTCCAGTGTTACTTGGCTTTATGCAAGACCCCAAGTTGAGAAACCTAAATATAACCCTCAAGGAAAACCTCCTTTACTTGATGCCACTTCCGATTTTGCTTTTTGGAGAGTTGCTATGCAGGATCATCTTCGATATGGAAATGATGAGATGCTGGAGATCTTGGAGTATGGTTACCATGTGGTTGATCCAAAGAATCCTACACCAAGAGAAATTTATGACAAGAATCTCAATGACACTGCAACCATGTGTATAAGGAGAGGTATGGTTGAAAAGCAAAGGAGACCTTTTATACACATCACAAGTGCCAAGGAACTGTGGGAAAGTATTATAAGATCCAAGACAGGTACCTCCACCCTCCGGAGTGCTCAATATGAAATTGCCAAGGGGCAATTGCAAAACTTTTGTATGGAGAAAGGTGAAACTCCCAATCAACTCCTTGAGCGTCTCATGACTCTCACAAGTGATATTAAGTCGTGTGAGTGTGACAAGACACAAGATGGATTCAACATGACTAAGCGATTCCTTGTGGACAAGTTGCTTCATGCTCTGGCTCCATATCACCATCAAATGGTATGGGACATAAGACAACACCATGCCTTCAAGGAAATGACTACAGATGACATCATATCCACTTTCCAACTATTTGAAGAGTCAAAGGCAAATGCTACAAAACATCTTGCCATGCATGGTACTCCATCGTCAAAGATCAATCTTGCACTGAAGGCTAAGCATGCATGTGAAGATGAGCAAAGTGAAGAAGAAGAAGAAGATGATGATGATGATGATGAAGATGGTGATGAGGTTGAATCCGATGAGGGCCCTTCATATGAAGACATGGCTCTCTTTGTCAAGAAGTTTAGCGCAGGAAAATTCAAGGGAAGATTTCAAAAGAAGAAAGTAAGAAAATGCTACAACTGTGAAGAAACCAACCACTTCTCAAACGAGTGCCCGTATGAGAAGAAAGAAGACAAACCAAGGTTTCCCAAGACCTTTCCCAAGAAGAAGTTGCCAAATCCTTTGAACTCCAAGCTCAAGAAGAGAGATGGGAAAGCAATGGTTGCTCAAGAAGAATCCTATCCGGATGATGTTAGTGGTGTTGCCAGAGTTGCTCAAGATTCTCAAAACACATTGAGGCTAGTCAACAAGAGTGGTGAAGTTGTCACCTACAACTACATGAAGGATTACAAGGGCAACGCTCACAAGTGTCTTATGGCAAAGGCCGTGGTAGAAGATGGAGAGGACCAACACTCTCCTGACAAGGTCAAGGTAACCCCACGATCAAATCCTCCTCTTTTCGCTCCTTCTACTTCTAGTGATGAGTATCTTGATGCGGAGGATAGTTACGAGGATGATGATATAAATGATCCTATGCTTGCTAAACTAAATAAGTTCATCTGCTCCCTTAAAGGAAAGAAGCTCACTATGTTTCGTATGCTTATGGAGATGGTGAGTAAGCACACCATTTCCATTAAGGAACTTGAAACCCTCGTCACCGAGGAAAAGGAAAAATATGAAGTCCTTGAGCAGAAAGTCCAATATGAGGAAGCACGCAATGATGAACTATGCTTAAAAATTGGTGCAGACATTGATGTTCATACTAGATATCTTGCCTCCTTGAAAAAGGCTATCGACTCTTGCGAAGAGTTGATGAATGATAAAAGTAAACTTGTAAAGTCTAATGCTTCTCTCTCTAAGGATTGTGAGCTTCTATTTGTGTCCCTCAAGACCAAGGAAGAAGAGTTCACCCTTCTTACAAAGAGTTTTGAGACACTCAAGCTTACTTATCTTGAAACTCTAGCCAAGGCTTATTCTTCTCCTATTATCAATGTTGATGCTTGTACTACTAACTCTAGTAGTGATCTAGCATCTATTCTTGAGGAGAATCGCTTTCTCAAAGCTCAAATTGAGAAAGGGCTCATGACATGTGCTCAAGGGCAAAAGAACCTCAATGAGGTGTTGAGACAACACAATGAAGTGTTTACCAAAGAGGGACTCGGGTTTGACCCGAGCACAAGCAAGAAGAAGACATCCTCTCAAAAGTGCACCACCCCTCTAAAAGAAACTTTTGTACGAGAAGGGCACAAGGAGAAAGGTAAGGTTGATTGTGGTAAGGCCACAAGGGGCATGCCCACTGTCAACAAGCCAAAAGAGTTCATGCCTCCATCCTATGTTCTTCGTAAGACTAAGGAAGGAGAAGTTTATGCAAAGTTTGTTGGTCCTCGAAATGCATTTCGGTTTTATGCTATTTGGGTCCCTAATTCCTTTGTGACTAACTTGAGAGGTCCCATTGCAAAATGGGTGCCTCTAACCAAGTAATAATTGTGTGTAGGTTGCCTTCTCCGGTGGAGTAAAATGGGTGATTGATAGTGGATGTACCAATCATATGACCAGAGATAGCAAATTGCTCTACGACTTCATGGAAGCTATTCAACCATTTATGAGCACTATGTTTGGTGGAGGATCAAAAGGACAGGTACTCGGTTTGGGTAAGGTGGCTATCACAAATGACATGTCTCTTGCCAATGTCATGCTTGTCCAATCCCTTAAATATCATTTGCTTTCTGTTCGCCAATTGGCTTCTGTTGGCTATGATACACTATTTGGACTAACGGAGGTGGAAGTCTTGAAGAGAGATACTCTCGAAGTGGACTTTGTTGGAGAGTTGGATGGCAACTTTTACACGGTTGATTTCTCAAAAGAGAGCACATTCCATGCAACTTGTCTAATGGCCAAGGCTGACAAGGGGTGGCTATGGCATCGCCGGCTAGCCCATGTCGGCATGATAAATCTTCAAGATCTCTTAAAGGGAAATCACATCCTTGGACTAACAAATGTCTCTTTTGAGAAAGATCGTGTGTGTAGTGCATGCATAGCCGGGAAGCAACATCAATCAAAGCACCCACCCAAGAATATTGTGTCTACTTCAAGGCCTTTGGAGCTCCTTCATGTGGATCTTTTTGGGCCTCCTTCATGGGATAGTCTTGGTGGGAAAAAGTATGGACTTGTCATTGTGGATGATTACTCAAGGTATACATGGGTTTTCTTCCTCAAATCCAAGGACAAGACGAAGATCACCTTCATTGACTTTGTCAAGAAGCACAACGCAAGTTTGACAAAGAAATTCTGGCAATAAGAAGTGATAATGGATCCGAGTTCAAGAACTACACCTTGGAAGAGTTCCTTAGTGATGAAGGGATTGAGCATCAATATTCAGCTCCATACACTCCCCAACAAAATGGTGTTGTAGAAAGGAAGAACCGCACCCTTGTGGAGATGGCAAGGTCCATGTTGGATGAATACAAGTCGCCACATAGTTTTTGGGACGAGGCCGTCAACACTGCATGTCATGCATCAAACCGGCTCTTCCTACGCACGATATTGGAAAAGACTCCATATGAGCTCCTAACCGGGAACAAGCCAAATGTCAAGTACTTTCGTGTATTTGGGTGTAAATGCTTCATCCTCAACAAAAGAGAGCGGTTAGGAAAATTTCAATCTAAAACCATTGAGGGCATATTTGTTGGCTATGGATCAAACTCTCACGCCTATAGAGTCTACAACAAATCCAATGGATGTGTTGTAGAAACTTGTGATGTGGTGTTTGATGTATTTAATGGCTCCCATGGGGAGCAAGTTGATCTAAGTGATGTAGGTGAAGATGATTCTTCTCAAGATATCTTGACAATGGGTGTTGGTGCACTTCTTCCAATGGAACAAGACCCTCATGACGATGAAGAATAAGATGAAGGCCTCACACACCATCAAACTACTTCAACACCCATACCATCACAAACCACTATTACTCAATCAATGCCCATAGTCCATGTACAAGATGATGATCAAGTTCCTCTTCATGATAATCATCAAGAACAAGATCATCCTCAAGGGCAAGAACAAGAAAGTGGAATCATTGACAATGAACTTCAACGAATGCAAGAAGAAGAAGAAGATTTTCCACCACACATTAATGAACCATATGTTGAGGACGTGGATGATGGACATGAAGTTGAACCTCGCAAAACCCTAACCTCCATCATGCCTCGAGTAGCCGGTCGTGTCGATGTTGATAAAATCCTCACCAACATATCGGAAGGTAGAGTCACTCGTAAACAATTAACAAACTTTTGTGCTCACTTCTCTTTTGTGTCTAGTGTTGAGCCTCTCAAGATACAAGATGCGTTGATAGACAACGATTGGCTCATTTCTATGCAAGAAGAGTTAAATAGTTTTGAGCGCAATCAAGTGTGGTCATTAGTCAAGAGGCCAACTACAGAACACAACGTCATTGGAACAAAGTGGATCTTCAAGAACAAGCAAGATGAGAATGGCGTAATCATCCGCAACAAGGCAAGAGGGACAAAGGTGATTTAATCTTATGCCAAATCTATGTAGATGATATCATTTTTGGTTCTCCTAACATTCATTTATGCAAGAAGTTTGCGTATCAATGACCAAGAATTTTGAAATGTCACTCAATGCGGATTTGAAGTTCTTCCTCGGCTTTCAAATCCAACAATTTCAAGAAGGAATTTTCTTGTCTCAAGCCAAATACCTCAAGGATATCCTAGCAAAATTTGGTATGACTGATGCTAGCCCATGTAAGACCCCCATGCCAACCAAAATTGTACTCACTGAAGACTCAAACGGTATCCCCTTCGACCCGTCTAAATACCGCTCTATGATTGGTTCATTGCTTTATCTTTGTGCATCTAGACCAGACATCATGTTTAGTGTATGCATGTGTGCTAGATTTCAAGCTTCCCCTAGGGAAAGCCATCATAAGGCGGTTAAGCATATTCTTAGATATCTTGTTCACACCCCAAAGTTGGGTCTATGGTACCCCCAGGATGCTAAGTTTGATCTCATTGGGTACACGGATGCGGATTGGGCTGGAGACAAAGTGGATCGTAAATCCACCTCCGGTGCATGTCAATTTGTTGGATGCTCCTTGGTAAGTTGGTCCTCGAAGAAGAAAAATTGTGTTGCCCTCTCCACCGCCGAAGCTGAATATATTGCAACCGCCAGTTGTGCAACTCAGTTACTATGGATGAGGCAAACTTTGAAGGATTACGGTATCACCTATAGACATGTGCCTCTTCTATGTGGTAATGGAAGTGCCATTAATATTGCTGAGAACCCCAAAGATCATACCCGCACCAAGCACATTGACATTAGGTACCACTTCTTGAGAGATCATGTGGAGAAGGGTGATATTGACATTGCTCATGTTGGCACAGATATGCAACTTGCAGATATTTTCACCAAGCCATTGGATGAAGCAATGTTTTGTCAACTTAGGCGTGAACTTGGTATCTTGGAGCTTGACAACATTATGTGAAATCTAGTACTCATTCATGCATGAACATTTTGTCTTGTCTTGATGTAGGCATATATTTAGGGGGAGACATTCAATTCATGAATGTTCTCACCCTACATAATGCATAAATAGAACAAACACTCTCAAAGTTTCATGGTTCTCGAACTATGGGCTTTAATATGATGGAGTCGTGACCATGTGCTCAAAGTCTACATCTTTGCGGTCCTATGGTCCATATGCTCAAACATGGTGACCTCGGTTACCGCTTGTACCTTGCATGTATGGATCTTTGATTACTTATTTAAGTTGGGTGGTTATTTTTATCTTAGTATGACCATAGATGACTCAGACTTGTACCCATATAAATCGCCAAAAACTCCTTGGTGGAGTCTATATTCAAGTATTTGTGTTGACTCCTTGAAAATCCATTCCCCATCCTTCTCTCTGTCCAGTGGCCGGACATCCGGCTCCTCTGCCGGACATCCGGGCCTTGTAACAAATCCCTGCTGCTGCGCAAGGCACCATCCTACATCTCCAGTGGCCGGATTTCCGGGCTGGTCCCCGGATGTCCGACCCATTGGACCTATTTCTTCCGCTCCCTGACCTCCAACCGACGGATATCCGGGCCATGCCCCGGATGTCCAGCCCGTCGCCGCATCGTATAACAGAGGAGGGGCTCGGGCTTTAGGGGGAATTACTCACTCGCTCCCGTTTCCTCTTCCCATCTTACCACACAGCCCGTCGTCGCCGGGGTGTGCTTCGGCACTACCCCGGCCAGTCTCCGTCGATCTCCGGCCCCGATCTCCTGCCCATGGACTCTCCTCCTCCCGATCTACGACTCTATCCAATCCATCTCTTGGATTGTGGCTTGAGTCTCTCGGGAGGGGCCGGTGTTCGGAGGGATTCACCACCGGAGTTCTTCATGGCTCGCACCAAGAACTGCGGTCCCACGCGTCCCGAGGTGTCTTCTTAGGGTAAGAATGTTGTCTCTCTCCATCTCTTTTTTCCTTGTGACCAAAATCTGATTAGGGTTGCATTAGTCTCCATGTACATCTTGCCATATCTATTGCTCTCGCGTTTTGGTACTGAATACCTAAGCCTACAATCACCTCTATATGTACTCGGCTACTCAACTTAACCATGGGCATGTAATTTTTTTTATCTCCATTTGGACTTGTCCTATGGTCATAATAAAAAAAAAATGTTCATCCCATGGTTTAATTTGGCGTATCCCTATTCATATCCTTTGGGTTCTTCTTATTGGAATCTGCTCATTATCCATTTCAGTTGATCGCCGGCAAGGCTCAACCGACTCCGATGAGCATGCTCGGCCTAAGAAGAAGAAGACCACCACCAAGAAGAAGAAGCGGGCACCATCCACCAGTCCGTCGGCCTCGGATCCAGATGATGCGGACTATGTTGGAGAGGAAGAGGATGACAGTGCACCAAGACAGTTTGTTGGATAGTCCAAGCCCGGTACTAGGAGGGCGCCAGTGCCTCAAGTTCGTGGTTCTACCATTCCCATTACCCATGGTCGTCGCATCTCCATGGAGCTTCCTGACAGTGGAGGTCACCCCACTCACGACTTCACAACTGTGGGGGCGGGGCAATATCTTCAGTTCCGTCGGGATGTGTAACACCCTCGATGCGACTATAGCTCCCACGTGTCGAGGCACGACTTAGAGACATAATCGCATTGAAGGCATATGTCGCAAGTTAGGCAATCTTCACAACATCCCATGTAATATGAATAATAAAGGGGAGAACATAGTTGGCTTACACTCGCCACGTCAATCAAGAACATAAATAACATTACATCATCCAAAACACTCATGGCCCGACTACGGTGCCAAAATAGAAGAGAACCCAACATGCGACAATGGTCCCAATCACCCCCAACTGGGCACCACTACTGATCATCGGGAAAGGAAACATAATAACGCTGAGAGTCCTCGTCGAACTCCCACTTGAGCTCGTAATCGTCACCTGGAGCGGAATCACCTGGACCTGCATATGGTGTAATAGTAATCTGTGAGCCACAGGGACTCAGCAATCTCGCACCCTCGCGATCAAGACTATTTAAGCTTATAGGAAGGGTAAGGCAAATGTATATGTGGAGCTGTAACAAGCGACTAGCATATATGGTGGCTATCTTATTCGCAAAAGAGAGCGAGAAGAGGAGGCAAAGCACGAGCGAGAAACTAGAGAGCAACCTGCGCAAACATTACTCCAACATCGTGTCCACTTCCCGGACTCCGCCGAGAAGAGGCCATCACGGTAACACACTCAGTTGATTCATTGTAATTAATTAAGGTTCAAGTTATCTACAACCGGACATTAACAAATTCCCATCTGCCCATAACCGCGGGCACGGCTTTCGAAAGTTCAATCCCTGCAGGGGAGTCCCAACTTAGCCCATGACAAGCTCTCACGGTCAACGAAGGAATAGACCTCCTCCCAAGACGTTCCGATCAGACTCGGTATCTCGGTAACTCAAGACACTTCGACAGGTTAAAACAAGACCAGCAACATCGCCCGAATGTGCCGACAAATCCCGATAGGAGCTGCACATATCTCTTTCTCAAGGCACACTCATATTGTCTTAGGTATGGGTAGGCCAGCCCAGAGTTGCCCCTGGTGGCCACCGGTAGCTGACAGGTGGACCAACACTCAGAGGAGCACTGGCCCGGGGGGGTAAAATAAGATGACCCTTGAGTCTGCAGAACCCAAGGGAAAGAAAATGGCTAGGTTGCAAATGGTAAAACCAAGGTTGGGCATTGCTGGAAAAGCTTTAATCAAGGCGAAATATCAAGGGGTTCCCATTATAACCCAACCGCGTAAGGAACGCAAAATCCGGGAACTAGGGCGGCAAGAGTGGAACAAAACACTAGGCGAGAGGCCGAGCCTTCCACCCTTTACCAAGTATATAGATGCATTAAGATAACATGGCAATATAATGATATCCCAACAAGTAAATAAATGATGTTCCAACAAGGAACGGCCTCCAATCTTCACCTGCAACTGGCAACGCTATAAGAGGGGCTGAGCAAAGCGGTAACATAGCCAATCAACGGTTTGCTAGGACAAGGTGGGTTAGAGGTTTGACATGGCAATTTGGGAGGCTGACAAGCAAAAGGTAGGCATCATAGCATTGGCATAGCAAAAGAGCGAGCAAACTAGCATAGCAAAGATAGTAGTGATTTCGAGGGTATGATCATCTTGCCTGCACAGTTGTCAAAGTTGACTGGATCCTCACAAGAAAACTCAACGGGCTCCTCGGTAGCGAACTCGTCTCCTGGCTCTACCCAAACAAGACAAACAAGCAACAAGGATACAATCAACCACGTGCAAGACCAAGAAATATGATGAAATGATGATATGCTATGCGGGATGCGATGCGATGCGGGATGCAAAATGCAAGATATGACAGGAAATGCATGAACCTGGACTCAATTTGGAAAACCAAGTGTGCCACTGGAAAGAGGGGATGAAATCGCTTGGAAACGATATAAAGATCATTGGAATCGGAGTTACGGTTTGGAAATGGCAAGCGATTTAAGAATGACACCGGTCTGCGATTTACAGCAAATAGGCATCTAAATGCAATGAGATGAACATGCTACAGCCACCAAACTTGACAACAAAATACATGGCAGGGATGCACATAAGATGCTTAACAAAAGACTAGCACTGAGCCACGGCCAATTCATCCATTATGAGGTCCAAACAAGCATGGCAAAAAACGCAAATGCAAAAGATCTCAGACTTAGTGAAGTTAACACTTGTTTGAAATTTCAGATCACGAAGCCCTCTTCGGAGCAGCAAAACAACATGATACATGACCTAATTATGATAAATAAGAACATGGCATGGAGCTACTCAACAAGCTTAACAAAAGTCCCTAAGTGACCTGGGGCCAAAAGGGATCACAAAATATACTAACAAGCACACGAACATAGCTCAAACACAATCAGTTTTGACTTAGTGAAAACTGAGACATGCTGAAATATAACTCACGAAGGCAAGTAAACGAGCTCGATGCACTCACTACGGTGCAAGTCATGGCAAGGCAAGCATACATCCATTAAGAAGGCACAAAATGCTAGCTAGACATGGCAAGAACAATGGCATAGCATGCACGGATCAACTACAATAACATCGGCAAAATCGCAAACGAGTTGACGATCTGCCCAGATTCACAACGAAGCAAAAGTAGAGCTTGATTGACTCAAGCTAGGGTGCTCCATAATTGCAAACAAAGACATGGATGGATAGAGCATAACATGAATAACAAAACTCCCTTACTGATCATCCTCAAAAGAGGCACGGATCACTAGGAAACAACACGAACATATGGCACCATGAACTAAATAATCCCAGACTTAGTGAAAACTACTAAGTCCCTGAAAACAGATTACCGGGTGCCTCACTTTGCAAGCTTGCACAAGTCACCACACACATCCTAAAAATGCATGGGTTGCTCCTCTGGAAAGAAGAAAAAATGCTTAACAAAACACATGAAGGACTCACAGGCATAGCATGCACACAATAATCATGGCAAAAATGACAAAAGTCTAAGAGAACGAAGCGCCGGAATGCAAAACGGACAACGGGGAAAATGCTCGAATGCATGAGATGAACACGTATGCAAATGCAATGCACATGATGACATGATATGAGATGCATGACAAAGAAAACAACACATGGAGACAAAGACCCGAACCCGAGAAATAAATATAACTTACCGCCGGAAACGGCAAGAGTTGGAGTACAAATTGGGAAAGTTATATCTGGCGCGTTACAGGATGTCAATCAATATGAGATGGTGGCTAATGCCGAAGATCCTCGGTTCCGGACTCGTATGCAGCAGGATCTCTATTCCAGTTTTGACCATGGGCGTGGCCTTGCTCCTCACTCATACCTGGATCTCAACCTCCTGCGTGATAATCCTGCCATGTTCCTTAACGATCCGGTCAAGATCATTGATGATATGACTCTTGGTCCCACAATGACCTTCAGGTTTGATTGGAGTGAAGGTGCCATCCTACAGTTCTATGCCACCTGTTTCTTTGGTCCGGACAACACTCTCACTTGGATGACCGATGACACCACACTGAGCATCACCTATGACAGGTTTGTTCAGATTTTGGGTCTCTCCGGTGTGGGCCATTGCATCCACAATATGGATCCAGAGTACAAGCCCAAAGGGATTGATGCTTGCATGCCTCTTGTAAAACCTCCCTCTCAGCTCACTGATGAAGAGAAAGCATATCCAGTTAATGAAGTATCCATCTTTCGTGCTCCCTTTTTCATCCTCTATTAGTGTGTGCTTCGCACACTCTACCCTAAGAAGGGAGATCGCTCGAGGGCTCGCAACTATTGCATTGACTTGATGGTACGTATGCATGAGAAACCTACTGAGCCTCTGGACACAGCCAACTTCATTTGGCATGAGATCCGTCTTTGCAGCTTCATTTAGACGCGCCAGTTCCCTCATGCTCCATTTATTCAGGCTTTGATTGATCACACTGCTCCCTTTGAGGTGGTTAAGCCAACTGTGCACTCCATTTGTAAGCCTCCTCCTCATATGCGCGTGGTAGCTCCTGCTCCTACTCAGCCTAGGAGGTCTACTGGTGGGAGGACAGCTGTTCCCACTCCGCCCACTGGTTCTTCTATTCCATCTTCCTCGACTGCTCCTCGTGGTTGTTTTGCATCATTCTTGGGTAAGGCTCAAATTGCTATCATGAAGGCGATCACTTTCAGCTGTCAGCAAAATCATGATGTTAAGAAGCGCCTAATCATCTCCAAGAATCTGCTCAAACGGCGCCTCCGTGACCGTGGGAGTCCCATTAGTGATGATGATCCCCTTCATGCAGCTCCATCCTCGTCCACTTTCGGCTTTCCATCTCATGCTGAGTACCCCGAGTTCTTTGATGATGATGATGATGACATCCGCCGGGAGTGATTGAGCCTGTTTAGTTCTTCGCCCCTTTTTACTTGTTGCTGTCAAAGGGGAGAAGTAGTATCTTAGTAATATGGTCATGCTATGAGATGTTATTTCAACTTTATGTTGCTACCTATGGTACTTGTTCGTTTGAGACTATGTTACTATTCATGTGCCTGCTTGTTCGTCTGAGACTATGTTATGTTAGTGTGTGGCCATGAAATGTTCTCAGTCTATTTGATGTGTTATGATGATTTCATATGTGCTTGTCTCTCATTTTTTTCTTTTTTCTTTCTCTTATCTCTTTGTGTTGCATATGCTATCATACGAACTGTTGTGTGGGTCATTCTAATATACTCATCGCATGCACACAATGAGGGGGAGCTAAAAGCAAATTGTAACTAAACATATTTTGTATCCTTTTTGCTCTCATGATTGTCATTGCTAAGATTATTTATTACATTTATGATACTACATGTATGATTGTCATCAACAAACAAAAAGGGGGAGATTGAAAGTGCAATCATGCCCTTATATTATGTTTTGATGTTAATGACAATCTACATGTAGGGGACTAACAATGGTTGTCAAGTGAATCTCAGGTGTTGGTCCCTGGTTCATCAAATTGTGTGTGGATCAAGAGCATACGAAGTCGGTTCTCTCAAGGATGAAGTGTTAAAATGATGTTACATTTTGTTTCCTTGAGTATAGGATCCCGCACTATTAAGAGGGGATCGATTGGGTTCGCAACAGACTTGCTCGAGTCAAAAATACTCCT
Organism: Triticum aestivum; assembly: GCF_018294505.1. NCBI lineage: Eukaryota > Viridiplantae > Streptophyta > Magnoliopsida > Poales > Poaceae > Triticum > Triticum aestivum. The sequence goes on from NC_057809.1 coordinate 469,928,885, forward strand.
TTCCATAGTTCTCTTTATCCCCTCTTAACTTTGAATCATTCTATCTCTGGGAGTGCCAGATGTCCGGGCCTCGTGCCAGATGTCCGGGCTGCTCCCCGGATATCCGGGCCTCTCGCCGGATATCTGGGCCTAGCCATTCCAGAATGCACTTTTGTGCAGTACTGCTGCCGGATGTCCGGGCTCCCAGTGCTTGCCGGATGTCCGGCCTCCTTGCCGGATATCCTGGCATAGCTGTCCAGAGAACGTTTTTATGCTGGGCTGCGCGCTGGATGTCGGGCCACCTGTCGGATGTCCGGGCCTTCCTGTTATGCCGGATGTCCGGGCTTGACCCCCCAGATGTCCGGCCCCTCTGTTTCCTGCTTTGTTTCTGCCTTGCTTTTCAAGTGGCTTGCCAGGCCGGATGTCCGGCCCCTAGCCCGGATGTTCGGCCTGCCCGTTCACTTGCACTACAAGGGCCATATTTGAGCTCACACTATATATAGCCCTTCTCCTCCATGGGAGAGGGTTGACCATTTCACTTTGAACAAACCCTAGAACACATTTCACTCTCTCACTCTTCCACACCAAATCTTAGATCCCTAAGAGATTTGAGAGCTTTTGAGAGAAGTTGTCCGATCAAGTGATAGATCCACTCCTTCTCCTTCGTTGCACCAAAGGAATTCGTGATTTGAGCAAGTCTTGAGCTTTTCCCCTTCGATCTTGTTACTCTTGGAGGTTGGAGACTCCTAGGCGGTAGGAGTCTTTCGGAGAGGAATCGACCTTTGTGATTACCCCCAGAAAAAGTTAATGAGGGTTTGGAGACCACCCCAAGGTCTACCACTAGTGGTTGAGAAACGCCTTCGTGGTGTTGTCTCAAAGGGAGAATAGGGTGAGCCTTCGTGGCGTTGGTGTGCCTTCGTGGTAACATCCACCTCTCTAACGGTGACGTAGCTTCCCTCCAAGGAAGTGAACATCGGCATACATCCTCGTCTCCCGGAGTTGCGGTTATTCCTAACCCTAACTCTCTACTTGTGGTTACTTGTCCCCTAGCACTTACTTATATCTATTGTGTTTGTTTGTCTACTTACTTGTATTACTTATTTATCTTGCTTAGCACTTAGTACTACACTTACAATTGTTAGGCTCACTTTCATATTCCGCATTTGTGCCTAAAATTGCTAAGTAACAATTAAAATTTGTAATTGTACCTATTCACCCCCCTCTAGGTCCATCTTGATCCTTTCAATGCCTTAACTCACTGGAGCAAAAAGATTTCCTGCCTCAAGATTGCCATCGACAATTCAAACCTGGCCCTGCTTGAGCTTGATGGTATTGAAGAACGTCGTGCCCTCTCGGTTCCTGAACGTAACTTCAGAAACATACTCAAAAAGCACCTCCTCCGACTACTTAGTTATCAAAAGGAATACTGGAAGAAGAGATGCATAGTCCGTTGGATCAAGTTTGGAGATGAAAACTCACAAAATTCCAATCGGTAGCCACAGAAAGATTCAGAAGAAACTACATTGCTACCTTAAAAACTGACCTAGGGACTGTTGTGGAGGATCATGATGGCAAGGAAGCTATTCTGTTCCAAGCCTTCAAACAAAGACTGGGTACGTGCTCTGAACCAAACATGAAGTTTAATCTTTCATCTTTACTCAGACAGCAGGTTGATTTTGATAGCCTTACTACCCCATTCACACATGATGAGATTGATGCTGTGGTCAAGGAGATGCCCCCAGACAGAGCGCCGGGCCCTGATGGCTTCAATGGCGCCTTCTTGGCGCCTTCTTGAAAGCATGCTGGCCAATCATCAAAAACGATTTTTACAATCTGTGCAATGAATTTCAAAGAGGGGATTTGAACCTTGAATGCTTAAACTATGGCTATATTACCTTGATCCCAAAGAACTCCTCACAAGAGATGGTCAATGACTTTCGCCTGATCACTTTGTTAAACTGTTGCCTTAAATTGATCACAAACTGCTGGCCAATCGCCTCCAAAAGATCATTTTGCAAATAATCCACCGTAAGCAGTATGGATTCTTACGTGGACGATCCATACATGACTGTCTGGCATGGGCTTTCGAATACATACACTAATGTCAATCTTCGCAACAGGAGATCATTTTGCTGAAATTAGATTTTGCCAAAGCATTTGACACTATCCAACATTCTGCTATGTTGCACATTATGAAAAAAGTGGGTTTCAATGACAAATGGCTCCAATGGATCCAATGTATCTTCACTTCTGGTAAATCTTCGGTCTTGCTCAATGGTACTCCGGGGAAATATTTCTAGTGCAAATGCGGTGTATGACAAGGTGACCCTCTATCTTCTCTGATCTATGTCTTTGCCACGGATCTGCTCCAATCCGCAATTAATGATGCCCTTCGAAATAATCTCCTGGAATTACCCATCCGACGCAACACTAATGGAGACTACCCTGTTATCCAGTACCCAGACGACACGATCATCATCATGCCCGCCTGCACCCGCCAAACTGCCAAGATTAAGGAGATCTTTGAGGATTATGCCACGTCCATCGGACTCAAGATCAACTTCCATAAATCCACGATAGCTCCAATTAACACGCCTCCTGATAAATGCAAAGCACTGGCTGATTTGTTAGGTTGCACTGTGGGATCCATGCCATTCACGTACCTTGGCCTACCCCTAGGCACCACACGGCCGTCGGTCCAAGATTTGGCTCCTCTTGTTTGCAAAGCGGAAAGAAACATCACGGCTGCTATGTCTTTAATGTCGTATGCGGGGAAATTTTCTCTCATGAATTCGATGATCACTTGTCTTATCATGTTCACAATGGGCACCATTCATCTCCCACCAAAGATTGTAGCTCAACTTGACAAGACCAGAAGACACTGTCTATGGCAAAAACGGACTGACGATGGGATTAAGAGCAATTCTCTTGCTGCTTGGAATAGGGTCTGCATGCCCAAGAAAAATGGTGGTCTGTGTGTCATTAACCTCAGAACACAGAATGATGCCTTGCCCCTCAAGTTTCTCCACAAGTTCTATAACAGGCATGATATCCCTTGGGTCCATCTAATCTGGGACTCTTATTACGGTGACACTATTCCACATGCTCATGACTCGTGTGGTTCCTTCTGGTGGAAAGATTTAATTCATCTAATGCCCACATATCGTGGTGTGACACGCATCAAAATTGGAAATGGATCTTCTGCCCTGTTCTAGAAAGATAATTGGAGTCATTCCATCTATGCTGAAACATGTTCGAGAGCCTATTCTTATGCCATTTCTGAGAACATCTCGGTCAAACATCTCCTGACATCCACTGATCTGCATGAAACCTTCCACCTCCCACTATCAATACAAGCCCGTGACGAACTGCGCTCCATCCAAGTTGAGGTGGTCGGGATCACACTTACGGAGGATCATGACACTTGTCAATGTGTGTGGGGAGACAATAACTTCAAAACATCCTCATATTACAAGTTTTTTTTCAAGGATGTGATTTCCCATGAAGCTTTCGGTTGGCTATGGAAAGCAAAATGTATTCCCAAGATTAAGACCTTTGGGTGGCTCCTACTCGTTGATCGTCTCAACACCAGAAACATGCTCAAGAGGAGACACTACAACATCGGAAACAATTTGATTGCCTCCTGTGTGGCCAACATGTAGAAGAAATAGTGGAACACCTATTCTTTCATTGCACTTTCAGTCAGGAGTGCTGGAGATCTCTAGGTTTCACTTGGCCCACACAGCATGACAGACTCGATATGATCAAACACCAAAAAACCATGCAGCCCCGAAAGATGTGGATGGATATCTTCTTGACGTCGGCTTGGAGTCTATGGAAGGAGCGCAACAACCATCACTCTAGAAAGATCAAGCCTTCGGTCACAGCCTGGAAATAGAGATTCAAGTTGGATTTTTCCAATCTTAGATATAGAGTGAAACCCTACAAAGAGCATATTATTACTGCATTACTTGACTCCATACAATAGCTGCTTACTACCTCCTGGTAGCCTTGGGTGGTGACCCAACCACCCCCTATATGTAACACACCATGTAATTATACCCCCCTAGTTTTGGTAATATATATGCAGTAGGAATCTTTCCTACTGTCCTCATAGTAAAAAAACGCTGATCTTGTGAGCTTCGAGGCAGAAAAGTGCCGTCAGTACCACAATCTCACTAGTTCCTTTGTGAGGAGGTTTGAATTTTCATCTTCACGCAATTCTCAAACTGTCCTGTTTGATCTCTATGAAAACTCTTATACTATGGACTTAGAGGATTTTACCACTGCTTGCAAACTTCCACAATGGGGTAGTGCTAGTGAACCTCGCAAATCTGAATTTAGAGATTTTCTTGCTAGTGTAACTGTGGGGGGATCTAGAGATATAGCACAAGCTACCATAGGGAGCATTCATTTTCCTGCTATACATTATTTTGCTCTCTTCATAGGTAGGTGCATAAATGGTAAGGATGAAGCATGTCACATGTGTGTCCCTGACCTCAGTATTCTTAGGAGTGCTGTGTTAAGAGATAAATCTTATAATTTGGGAGCCATTGTTGCACGTAGGTTGCATCATAATAGATTTAATGGAGATTTCTTTGGTGCAATTTATGCAACCCGTATAGCTAATTTTCTTGGTATAACCATACGTGAGGATGATATTGAGTTGCCTCCTGCTTATTTGGATTATGAGGCTATGGTTCGTCATCATTTTGTTGAGAGGAACGATCAGTTCCTCCAGTACTGACTAATCTTTGACAGACGACGCACCTATCATGTCGCTCTCCCTGCTTCTACTTTCTTTGACTTTCAGGCAAAAGGGAGATATTTTATAACCAGAGAGGAGGCGGAAGAGTATAAGAGGAGGGCTGATATAGCTCGCCTCCAAGCTGCAGCCCACGATGCAATGACTGTTGCATCTCAGTACGACCCAACTACAACTTTGTATATCCGCCAGGCCATCCGTGGAAATAAACCAACTTAGGCCAAAAGCCTAAGCTTGGGGGAGTACGTATTTCCCACCGACATTACATTTATGTTCACACACTCATTGCTAGATGTCGGTGCTCATACTTTTTCATTGTAATATCCATGTTAGTTTATTTCCTTCTTATGCTTTCTTCTTGTGTGTTTTATAAACCTTAAGAAAAACCAAAAAAATTAGTTGTAGCTTTTAGCTAGTTTTAATTTCCATGCTTGTAGTAGTTATTAAAAAGAAAACCCAAAAAGATTTCATGTTCTTCTTTTGCTTGTTGGGGGCTTTCCCGTGTAAATAGTTTTATTTCTTTTCTTTTCTTTGGGGGTCATTGTTGAAGTGACTCATATATGCATTATTGTTTATTTAATCAAGAGTCCATATTGCCTTGTCTTCTCCTGTTTATTGAATGCTTGCAGATTCCAGCTTAGTATAATGCACGTGCATTCTTATTATTATTCACATCATTCAGTCGTGCAAGTGAAAGGCAATTATGACGATATATGATGGACTGATTGAGATGGGAGAAGCTGGTATGAACTCGACCTCTCTTGTTTTTGTAAATATGATTAGTTCATCGTTCCTGATTCAGCCTATTATGAATAAACATGTTTGCAATGACAATTAGAGATTATAGTTGCTTATGTCATGCTTAATTAGCTAGGAGCTTATAATGGTTTACCTTGCGTGCCAACATGCTATTAAAATGGTTGTGATGTGGTATGATAGGGTGGTATCCTCTTTTGAACGGTTCGAGTGGCTTGACTTGGCACATGTTCACGCATGCAGTTGAAACAAAATCAACATAGCCCCTACGATATTTATGTTCATGGTGCATTATATCCTACTCATGCTTGCATTCGGTGTTGATTAATTTTAATGCATGTTCATGACTGTTGTCGCTCTCTAGCTGGTCGCTTCCCAGTCTTTTTCTAGCCTTCACTTGTACTAAGCGGGAATACTGTAAAACCCCCAAATTATTCCATATGAGTCCACCATACCTACCTACATACGGTATCTACCTGCTGTTCCAAGTAAATTTGTATGTGCCAAACTCTAAACCTTCAAATAAACATTCTATCGTGTATGCTCGAATAGCTCATGTATCAACTAGGGTTGTCTGTATCTTCCATGTTAGGCGGGTTATTCTCAAGAGGAGTGGACTCCGCTCCTCACTCACGAGAAAATGGCTGGTCACCGGGATGCCCAGTCCCATGCTTTATGCAAATCAAATCAAAATAATAGCAAACAAAACTCCCCCGGGACTGTTGTTAGTTGGAGGCACTCGTTGTTTCGAGCAAGCCATGGAAGATATCGCCATCTCTTGGTTTTTATGTTCTGTTGGTTGAGGGGGAGTATAAACTTTACCATTCTGTTTGGGAACCGCCTATAATGTGTGTAGCATGGAAGATATCGCCATCTCTTGGTTTTTATGTTGACAATGAAAGTATACCGCTCAAAATATTATTCATCTCATTTCAAAATCAAGCTCTGGCACCTCTACAAATCCCTGCTTCCCTCTGTGAAGGGCCTATCTATTTACTTTTATGTTGAGTCATCAGTCTCTTATTAAAGAGCACCAGTTGGAGAGCACCGCTGTCATTTGCATTCATTACTGTTAGTTTACATTGAGTATGACTTGACTGGATCTCTTTCACCATGAATTACAATGTCTAGTCAGTCCTTGATCTTTAAAGGTGCTCTGCATTTATGTTTTGCGGTCTCAGAAAGGGCTAGCGAGATACCATCTTGTTATATCATATTATGATTGTTTTGAGAAAGTGTTGTCATCCGAGATTTATTATTATTGCTCGCTAGTTGATTATGCCATTGATATGAGTAAACATGAGACCTAAGTGTTATTGTGAATGTGGTTAGCTCATAATCTTTGCTAAAAACTTGAAAGCTGGCTTCATATTTACAACAACAAGAGCAAATAGAGTTTGTAAAAAAAATTCTTTATCACTTTCAGTTTGTCAACTGAATTGCTTGAGGACAAGCAAAGGTTTAAGCTTGGGGGAGTTGATACGTCTCCATCGTATCTACTTTTCCAAACACTTTTGCCCTTGTTTTGGACTCTAACTTGCATGATTTGAATGGAACTAACCTGGACTGACGCTGTTTTCAGCAGAATTGCCATGGTGTTATTTATGTGCAGAAACTAAAGTTCTCGGAATGACCTAAAACTCCACGGAGATTATTTTTGGAAATAATAAAAAATACTAGCAAAGAATCAAGGCCAGGGGCCCACACCCTAGCCACGAGGGTGGGGGGCGTGCTTGCCCCCCTGGGCGCGCCCCCTACCTCGTGGGCCCCCTGGAGCTCCACCGACCTCAACTCCAACTCCATATATTCGTGTTCGGGGAGAAAAAAATAAAGAAGAAGGATTCATCGTGTTTTACGATACGAAGCCGCCGCCAAGCCCTAAACTCTCTCGGGAGGGCTGATCTGGAGTCCTTCGGGGCTCCGGAGAGGGGAATCCGTCGCCGTCGTCATCATCAACCATCCTCCATCACCAATTTCATGATGCTCACCGCCATGCGTGAGTAATTTCATCGTAGGCTTGCTGGACGGTGATGGGTTGGATGAGATTTATCATGTAATCGAGTTAGTTTTGTGAGGGTTTGATCCCTATTATCCCCTATGTTCTGAGATTGATGTTGCAATGACTTTGCTATGCTTAAAGCTTGTCACTAGGGCCCGAGTGCCATGATTTCAGATCTGAACCTATTATGTTTTCATGAATATATGTGAGTTCTTGATCCTATCTTGCAAGTCTATAGTCACCTACTATGTGTTATGATCCGGCAACTAATATGTCTCCAATGTATCTATAATTTTTTATTGCTCCATGCTATATTATCTACTGTTTTGGGCAATATTGGTCTTTATTATCCACTTTTATATTACTTTCGGGACTAACCTATTAACCGTAGGCCCAGCCCAGATTTGCTGTTTTTTGCCTATTTCAGTGTTCGAAGAAAAAGAATATCAAACGGAGTCGAAACGGAACGAAATCAACTGGAGAAGTTATTTTTGGAAGGAAACCCACCGGATAGACTTGGACCCTACGTCAGAAGATGAAGGAGGAGCTCACGAGGGTAGGAGGCGCGCCCCCCTGCCTCGTGGTCCCCCTTCGGTCCACCGACGTACCTCCTACACCCATATATACCTACGTAACCTAAAACTTCAAAAACAGAGATTAGATCGGGAGTTCCGCTGCCGCAAGCCTCTGTAGCCACCAAAAGTCAATCGGGACCCTATTCCGGCACCCTTCCGGAGGGGGGATCCCTCACCGGTGGCCATCTTCATCATCCCGGTGCTCTCCATGACGAGGAGGGAGTAGTTCTCCCTCGGGGCTGAGGGTATGTACTAGTAGCTATGTGTTTGATCTCTCTCTCTCTCTCTCTCTCTCTCTCTCTCTCTCTCGTGTTCTTGATTTGGCACGATCTTGATGTATCGCGAGCTTTGCTATTATAGTTGGATCTTATGTTTCTCCTCTCCCTCTTCTCTCTTGTAATGAATTAAGTTTCCCCTTTGAAGTAATCTTATCGGATTGAGTCTGTAAAGATTTGAGAACACTTGATGTATGTCTTGCCGTGTGTATCTGTGGTGACAATGGGATACCACGTGATTCACTTGATGTATGTTTTGGTGATCAACTTGCGGGTTCCGCCCATGAACCTATGCATAGGGGTTGGCACACGTTTTCGTCGTGATTCTCCGGTAGAAACTTTGGGGCACTCTTTGAGGTCCTTTGTGTTGGTTGAATAGATGAATCTGAGATTGTGTGATGCATATCGTATAATCATACCCACGGATACTTGAGGTGACATTGGAGTATCTAGGTGACATTAGGGTTTTGGTTGATTTGTATCTTAAGGTGTTATTCTAGTACGATCTCTAGGGCTGTTTGTGACACTTATAGGAATAGCCCAACAGATTGATTGGAAAGAATAACTTTGAGGTGGTTTCGTACCCTACCATAATCTCTTCGTTTGTTCTTCGCTATTAGTGACTTTGGAGTGACTCTTTTTTGCATGTTGAGGGATAGTTTTATGATCCAATTATGTTAGTATTGTTGAGGGAACTTACACTAGCGAAAGTATGAACCCTAGGCCTTGTTTCCTAGCATCGCAATACCGTTTACGCTCACTTTTACCATTCCTTACCTTGCTGTTTTTATATTTTCAGATTACAAATACATTTATCTACTATCCATATACCACTTGTTTCACCATCTCTTCACCGAACTAGTGCACCTATACAATTTACCATTGTATTGGGTGTGTTGGGGACACAAGAGACTCTTTGTTATTTGGTTGCAGGGTTGCTTGAGAGAGACCATCTTCATCCTACGCCTCCTACGGATTGATAAACCTTAGGTCATCCACTTGAGGGAAATTTGCTACTGTCCTACAAACCTCTGCACTTGGAGGCCCAACAACGTCTACAAGAAGAAGGTTGTGTAGTAGACATCAGCAACCCCGAAGTGACTATAGTCGGGACCACTCCCGGTGATGACCGTAGTTTGAGGAGTTCATGTATTCAACATGTGTTAATGCTTTGGTCCGGTACTCTATTAAAAGGAGGCCTTAATATCCCTTAGTTTCCGCTAGGACCCCGCTGCCATGGGAGGGTAGGACAAAAGATGTCATGCAAGTTCTTTTCCATAAGCACATATGACTATATTCGGAATACATAGCTACATTATATTGATGAATTGGAGCTAGTTCTGTGTCACCCTATGTGATGACTATTACATGATGAACCACATCCGACATAATTCTCTATCACCGATCCAATGCCTACGAGCTTTCCATATATTGTTCTTCGCTTATTTACTTTTCCGATGCTATTGTTATCATCACTACAAAATACCAAAAATATTACTTTTGCTACCGTTACCTTTTGCCACCGTTACCACTACTATCATATTACTTTGCTACTAAACACTTTACTGCAGATATTAAGTTTCCAGGTGTGGTTGAATTGACAACTCAACTGCTAATACTTGAGAATATTCTTTGGCTCCCCTTGCGTCGAATCAATAAATTTGGGTTTAATACTCTACCCTCGAAAACTGTTGCATTCCCCTATACTTGTGGGTTATCACTCTTTCACCTCCTCGATCCAGTGAGCGATGGTGAAGTAGTAACTCGAGTCCTCCAGCAGCATGACGACGTGATGGCAGTGGTGGTGGAGAAATCTCGATAGAGCTTCGCTAAGCTTTGCGGAGAGAAGCCGGACTATGAGAGAGAGGAAGACCAGCGCCATGGCATAGATGGGGTGCGGCTGCCCTCCCTCTACCCCTCTATATATATGGGGAAGGGAGGAGGTGGGGGCGCCCTAGGGTTTCCCCTAGGGGGGCGGGAACCACAGATGCGGGCGCCCCTAAGGAAACCCTAGGGTGGCTTGCCCCCCAAGCCAGTTGGAGGCAACCCTAGGGGGGCTCCCCACTGTACGTCTCCGTCGTATCTATAATTTTTGATTGTTCCATGCCAATATTATTCAACTTTCATATACTTTTGGCAACTTTTTATACTATTTTGGGGACTAACATATTGATCCAGTGCCCAGTGCCAGTTCCTATTTGTTGCATGATTTTTGTTTCGCGGAATATCCATATCAAACAGAGTCCAAATGGGATAAAAACTGACGGAGATTTTTTTGGAATATATATGATTTTTGGGAAGAAAAATCCACGCGAGACGGTGCCCGAGGGAGGCACGAGGCAGGGGGCGCCCCACCCCCTGGGCGCGCCCCTGACCCTCGTGGCCACCCCGTAAGGCGGTTGGTGCCCTTCTTTCACTGCAAGAAAGCTAGTATCCGGATAGAGATCATGTTAAAATTTCAACTCAATCAGAGATACGGATCTCCGGGAATATAAGAAATGGTGAAAGGGCAGAATCTGAGAACGCAGAAACAGAGATAGACAGAGAGACAGATCCAATCTCGGAGGGGCTCTCGCCCCTCCCACGCCATGGAGACCAAGGACCAGAGGGGAAACCCTTCTCCCATCTAGGGAGGAGGTCAAGGAAGAATAAGAAGGAGGGGGGCTCTCTCCCCCTCGCTTCCGATGGCGCCGGAGTGCCACCGGAGGCCATCATCATCACCACCGCAATCTTCACCAACAACTTCTCCGCCATCATCACCAACTCTTCCCCCCTCCATGCAGCGGTGTAACCTCTCTCTTACCCGTTGTAATCTCTACTTAAACATGGTGCTCAACGCTATATATTATTTCCCAGTGATGTATGGCTATCCTATGATGTTTGAGTAGATCTGTTTTGTCCTATGGGTTATTTGATGATCGTGATTGGTTTGAGTTGCATATTTTATTATTGGTGTTGTCATATGGTGCTCTCCGTGTCACGCAAGCGTGAGGGATTCCCACTGTAGGGTTTGCAATATGTTCATGATTTGCTTATGGTTGGTGGCGTGAGTGACAGAAGCACAGACCCGAGTAAGTAGGTTGTTTGTGTATGGGATAAAGAGGACTTGATACTTTAATGCTATGGCTGGGTTTTACCTTAATGATCTTTAGTAGTTGCGGATGCTTGCTAGAGTTCCAATCATAAGTGCATATGATCCAAGTAGAGAAAGTATGTTAGATTATGCATCTCCCTCATATAAAATTGCAATAATGATTACCGGTCTAGTTATCGGTTGCCTAGGGACAAATAACTTTCTCGTAACAAAAAGATCTTTACTAAAACTAACTTAGTTGTGCCTTTATCTAAACAACCCCTACTTTTTATTTACATGCTCTTTATTATCTTGCAAACCTATCTAAAAACACCTACATAATACTTCTAGTTTCATACTTGTTCTAGGTAAAGCAAACGTCAAGCGTGCGTAGAGTTGTATCGGTGGTCGATAGAACTTGAGGGAATATTTGTTCTACCTTTAGCTCCTCGTTGGGTTCGACACTCTTACTTGTCAAAATATGCTACAATTGATCCCCTATACTTGTGGGTTATCAAGACCTTTTTCTGGCGCCGTTGCCAGGGAGTCATAGCGTGGGGTGAATATTCTCGTGTGTGCTTGTTTGCTTTATCACTAAGTAATTTTATTTGTTGTTCTTAGTTGTTCTCTATCTTTAGTCATGGATATGGAACACGAAATACCAAAAAAATTAGGTGTACCTGCTACTCATGGAGATGGGGAACCTCCTAAAACCCTCGATGCTCATTATGTGAAAGATATTATGTACTACTTTGATAATCCTGAGAAAACCCCATTCAATTATGTTATAGGATACATGTAGGATAAACATGAATACTTTAGGGATTATCGCTTGATTCAAAAGGGGAAACTATTATGGGATCAAATTCATATGTTGCATTGGTATGCTCAGCAACTTTGCTTGAGATATGATTACACTTGTTGCTCTAGGATGAAGGCTCCACACCTTCCCTTTTCATGCAAATTTAATGATGATAAAACCTTGGCTTCTTGTGCTAATGGTATATATGATTACTATGATGTGGAACAAATAGAAGAATTTTTTGCTTTTATGGGTGCTTATGAAATTGAATCTTTGTTTAAAGAGTGTGAAAATTTTGATGATTCAGTTTATAGACCTGAAAATTTAGCTATCCTTAAATATTGCTATGAGAATTATGAATTCAATGCCGATATTGATGCTCTTATTGAGAAAGTCTCCGCTGTCCAAGAAGAGCCTAATATTTTGCAAGAGTCTATGGAAGAAGAAATTGATGAAGTGTGAGCTCATTGGATGAAAAAGATGATGAGGAGAGCGGAGAACAAAAGGAGGAAGAGCGGATTAGCTACCCGTGCCCACCTTCTAATGAGAGTAACTCTTCAACTCATACATTGTTTAATTTCCTTCATGCTTACCGAAGGATGATTGCTATCATGATTGTTATGATCCCATTGATTCTCTTGAAATATCCCTTTTGATGATGCTTTTTATGCTTGTGGCCAAGATGCCAATATGAATTATGCTTATGGGGATGAACTTGCTATAGTTCCTTATGTTAAACATGAAATTTTTGCTATTGCACCCACGCATGATAGTCCTATTATCATTTTGAATTCTCCCGACTACACTATATCGGAGAAGTTTGCACTTATTAAGGATTATATTGATGGGTTGCGTTTTACTATTACACATGATGCTTTTGATGAATATAATATGCATGTGCTTGCTGCTCCTACTTGCACTTATTACGAGTGAGGAACTATATCTCCACCTCTCTATGTCTCCAATATGATAAAATTGCAAGAAACTGTTTATACTATGCATTGGCCTTTACTGTGTGTGTGTGTGTGTGTGTGTGCACACGAATTGTTCTTTTATGACATGCCGATGCATAGGAAGAGAGTTAGACTTCGTCATTGCTTGATTTATGTTACTTTGTGCTCACTACTAAATGCCAAAACATTGCTAATTAAAATTGGCTTCGAAATACCTTGGGATCCGGGTGGATCCATTACTTGAGCACTATATGCCTAGCTTAATGGCGTTAAAGAAAGCGCTGCCAGGGAGACAACACGGAAGTTTTAGTGAGTCATTTATTTCTGCTGTGTGCTTTTATATAGTTTAAAAACAAAAAATAAATAAAGAGGGGAACCCAAAACTTTTCAAAAAGGAAAGTGAAAGTGAGATAGACGAGCATTGTGAAAGTGGGGGACGTCCTTGAACTTTGTTCATGCCCATGGAAACTTTGTGAATCTTGATTACAGAAAATTTTCAACAAAAATAATTATCCCCTTGTACAATTCCATTCTATTATAAAAATAATGTGCCAAGGTTTGCCTTTAGGATGTTTACTTTGCTTGTTGGTTTGTACGGTGCAGGACAGAAACTTTGGCTGTAGTGCGCGATTTTACATTTTTGCTAGAACGTCAAATGGTTCTGAAACTTTTTGCACTGTCTTTCTATACAAATTGCTTATTTTTCCTAATTTTCGTAGAATTTTTGGAGTACCATAGGTATGGTGAATGTTCAGATTATTACAGACTGTTCTGTTTTAGACAGATTCTGTTTTTGATGCATAGTTTGCTTGTTTTGATGAAACTATCGATTTATATCAGTGGATTAAGCCATGGAAAAGTTATATTACAGTAGCTACAATGCAAAAACAAAATATGAATTGGTTTGCAACAGTACCTAGAGTAGTGATTTGCTTTATTATACTAACGGATCTTACCGAGTTTTCTGTTGAAGTTTTGTGTGGATGAAGTGTTCGATGATCGAGAAGGTCTCGATGTGACAAGAAGGAAGAGAGGCAAGAGCTCAAGATTGGGGATGACCAAGGCACCCCAAGTAAACATTCAAGGAGACTCAAGCGTCTAAGCTTGGGGATGCCCTGGAAGGCATCCCCTCTTTCTTCAACAAATATCGGTATGTTTTCGGATTCGTTTCGTTCATGCGATATGTGCAATCTTGGAGCGTCTTTTGCATTTAGTTTTCACTTTTATTCTATGCACCATGCTGGTATGAGATAGTCCTTGGTTGATTTATAGAATGCTCTATGCACTTCACTTATATCTTTTGAGTATGGCTTTATAGAATGCTTCATGTGCTTCACTTATATCATTTGAAGTTTGGATTGCCTATTTCTCTTTACATAGAAAACCGCCATTTGTAGAATGCTCTTTTGCTTCACTTATATTTGTTAGAGCATGGACATATCTTTTGTAGAAAGAATTAAACTCTCTTGCTTCACTTATATCTATTTGGAGAGATGACAGGAATTGGTCATTCACATGGTTAGTCATAAAATCCTACATAAAACTTGTAGATCAGTGAATATGATATGTTTGATTCCTTGCAATAGTTTTGCGATATAAAGATGGTGATATTAGAGTCATGCTAGTGTGTAGTTGTGGATTAGTAGAAATACTTGTGTTGAGGTTTGTGATTCCCGTAGCATGCACGTATGGTGAACCGTTATGTGATGAAGTCGGAGCATGTTTTATTTATTGATTGTCTTCCTTATGAGTGGCGGTCGGGGACGAGCGATGGTCTTTTCCTACCAATCTATCCCCCTAAGAGCATGCGCGTAGTAGTTTGTTTCGTTGACTAATAGATTTTTCCAATAAGTATGTGAGTTTTTTTATGACTAATGTTGAGTCCATGGATTATATGCACTCTCACCCTTCCACCATTGCTAGTCTCTCTAGTATCGTGCAACTTTCGCCGGTACCTTAAACCCACCATATACCTTCCTCAAAATAGCCACCATACCTACCTATCATGGCATTTCCATAGCCATTCAGAGATATATATTGCCATGCAACTTCCATCATCATCATATACATGACTTGAGCATTCATTGTCATATTGCTTTGCATGATCGTAAGATAGTTAGCATGATGTTTTCATGGCTTGTCCGTTTTTTGATGTCATTGCTATGCTAGATCATTGCACATCCCAGTACACCGCTAGAGGCATTCATATAGAGTCATATCTTTGTTCTAGTATCGAGTTGTAATATTGAGTTGTAAGTAAATAAAAGTGTGATGATCATCATTATTAGAGCATTGCCCTAGTGAGGAAAGGATGATGGAGACTATGATTCCCCCACAAGTCGGGATGAGACTTCAGACTTTAAAAATAAATAAAAGAGGCCAAAGAAGCCCAAAAAAAGAGGCCAAAGAAGCCCACCAAAAAAACAAAAAAACCAAAAAAATGAGAGAAAAGGACAGAAGGGGCAATGTTACTATCCTTTTACCACACTTGTGCTTCAGAGTAGCACCATGTTCTTCATATAGAGAGACTCTTGAGTTATCACTTTCATATACTAGTGGGAATTTTCATTATAGAACTTGGCTTGTATATTCTGATGATGGGCTTCCTCAAACGCCCGAGGTCTTCATGAGCAAGCAAGTTGGATGCACACCCACTTAGTTTTCAGTCTAAGCTTTCATACACTTATAGCTCTTAGTGCATCCGTTGCATGGCAATCCCTACTCACTCACATTGATATCTATTGATGGGCATCTCCATAGCCCGTTGATACGCCTAGTTGATGTGAGACTATCTTTTCCTTTTTGTCTTCTCCACAACCACCATTCTATTCCACATATAGTGCTATGTCCATGGCTCAGGCTCATGTATTGCGTGAAAGTTGAAAAGGTTTGAGAATGTCAAAAGTATGAAACAATTGCTTGGATTGTCATCGGGGTTGTGCATGATGTGAATATTTTGTGTGGTGAAGATGGAGCATAGCCGGACTATATGATTTTGTAGGGATAACTTTCTTTGGCCACGATATTTTGAAAAGACATGATTGCTTTATTAGTAGGCTTGAAGTATTATTGTTTTTATGTCAAATGATAGACTATTGCTTTGAATCACTCGTATCTTAATATTCATGCCATGATTAGATACATGATCAAGATTATGCTAGGTAGCATTCCACAAAAAAAAATCTTTTTTATCGTTTACCTACTCGAGGACGAGCAGGAATTAAGCTTGGGGATGCTGATACGTCTCTGTCGTATCTATAATTTTTGATTGTTCCATGCCAATATTATTCAACTTTCATATACTTTTGGCAACTTTTTATACTATTTTTGGGACTAACATATTGATCCAGTGCCCAGTGCCAGTTCCTGTTTGTTGCATGTTTTTTGTTTCGCAGAATATCCATATCAAACAGAGTCCAAACGGGATAAAAACTAACAGAGATTTTTTTGGAACATATATGATTTTTGGGAAGAAAAATCCACACGAGACGGTGCCCGAGGGAGGCACGACGCAGGGGGGCGCGTCCCTGGCCCTTGTGGCCACCCCGTATGGCGGTTGGTGCCCTTCTTTCGCGGCAAGAAAGCTAATATCCGGATAGAGATCGTGTTAAAATTTCAGCCCAATTGGAGTTATGGATCATTGGGAATATAAGAAACAGTGAAAGGGCAGAATCTGAGAACGCAGAAACAGAGAGAGACATAGAGACAGATCCAATCTCGGAGCGGCTCTCGCCCCTCCCACGCCATGGAGACCAAGTACCAGAGGGGAAACCCTTCTCCCATCTAGGGAGGAGGTCAAGGAAGAAGAAGAAGGAGGGGGGCTCTCTCCCCCTCGCTTCTGGTGGCGCAGGAGTGCCACCGGGGGCCATCATCATCACCGCAATCTTCACCAACAACTTCTCCGCCATCATCACCAACTCTTCCCCCCTCTATGCAGCGGTGTAACCTCTCTCTTACCCGCTGTAATCTCTACTTAAACATGGTGCTCAACGCTATATATTATTTCCCAATGATGTATGGCTATCCTATGATGTTTGAGTAGATCCGTTTTGTCCTATGGGTTATTTGATGATCGTGATTGGTTTGAGTTGCATGTTTTATTATTGGTGTTGTCCTATAGTGCTCCCCGTGTCGCGCAAGCGTGAGGGATTCCCGCTGTAGCGTTTGCAATATGTTCATGATTTGCTTATGGTGGGTGTCGTGAGTGACAGAAGCACAAACCCAAGTAAGTAGGTTGTTTGCGGATGGGATAAAGAGGACTTGATACTTTAATGCTATGGTTGGGTTTTACCTTAATGATCTTTAGTAGTTGCGGATGCTTGCTAGAGTTCCATTCATAAGTGCATATGATCCAAGTAGAGAAAGTATGTTAGCTTATGCCTCTCCCTCATATAAAATTGCAATAATGATTACCGGTCTAGTTATCGATTGCCTAGGGACAAATAACTTTCTCGTAACAAAAAGCTCTTTACTAAAACTAACTTAGTTGTGTCTTTATCTAAACAGCCCCTACTTTTTATTTACATGCTCTTTATTATCTTGCAAACCTATCTAAAAACACCTACATAATACTTCTAGTTTCATACTTGTTCTAGGTAAAACAAACATCAAGCATGCGTAGAGTTGTATCGGTGGTCGATAGAACTTCAGGGAATATTTGTTCTGCCTTTAGCTCCTCGTTGGGTTCGACACTCTTACTTATCGAAAGAGGCTACAATTGATCCCCTATACTTGTGGGTTATCACCCACCTCCTCTAGTGATCGTGGGAAGGGCTGAGGGGGCGCACAACCCCTTAGTGGGCTAGTGTGCTCCCTCCCCTTGGCCCATGAGCCCCCCCAACATTTGTCGGGGCCCCCGAAACCCTTTTCGATTCTCCTGGCCATAACCCGGTACCCTCAGAACACTTCTAGACTCCAATACCCTTTTGAAGGAAATATGCCCTAGAGGCAATAATAAAGTTATTATTTATTTCCTCATATCATGATAAATGTTTATTATTCATTCTAGAATTGTATTAACCGGAAACATAATACATGTGTGAATACATAGACAAACATAGTGTCACTAGTATGTCTCTACTTGACTAGCTCGTTGATCAAAGATGGTTGAGTTTCCTATCCATGGACATGAGTTGTCATTTGATCGACGGGATCACATCATTAGGAGAATGATGTGATTGACTTGACCCATTCCGTTAGCTTAGCACTTGATCGTTTAACTTTACTGCTATTTCTTTCTTCATGACGTATACGTGTTCCTATGACTATGAGATTTTGCAACTCCCGAGTACCGGAGGAACACTTTGTGTGCTACCAAACGTCACAACATAACTGGGTGATTATAAAGGTGCTCTATAGGTGTCTCTGATGGTGTTCGTGGAGTTGGCATAGATCAAGAATAGGATTTGTCACACCGATTGTCGGAGAGGTATCTCTGGGCCCTCTTGGTAATGCACATCACAATAAGCCTTGCAAGCAATGTGATTAATGAGTTAGTTGCAGGATGATGCATTACAGAACGAGTAAAGAGACTTGCTGGTGATGAGATTGAGCTAGGTATTGAGATACCGATGATCGAATCTCGAGCAAGTAACATACCGATGACAAAGGGAAAACCGTATGTTGTTATGCAGTTTGACCGATAAAGATCTTCGTAGAATATGTAGGAACCAATATGAGCATCCAGGTTCCTCTATTGGTTATTGACCGGAGACATGTCTCGGTCATGTCTACATAGTTCTCGGACCCGTAGGGTCCGCACGCTTAAAGTTCTGTGACGATCGGTATTACGAGTTTTTGTGTTTTGATGTACCGAAGGTAGTTCGGAGTCCAGGATATGATCATGGACATGACGAGGAGTCTCGAAATGGTCAAGACATAAATATCAATATATTGGACGACTATGTTCGGATACCGGAAGTGTTTCAGGAGGTTTCAGACATATACCGGAGTACCGGGGGATTACCGGAACCCCCCGGGGGATGTAATGGGCCTATTGGGCCTTAGTGGAGAAGAGTAGGGGCGGCCAGGGCAGGCCGCGTGCCCCCTCCCCCTCTAGTCCGAATTGGACAAGGGGGGGGGGGCGCCCCCCTTTCCTTCCTTCTCTCTCCTTCCCTTTCCCCTTCTCCTATTCCTACTAGGAAAGGAGGAGTCCTACTCTGGGAGTAGGACTCCCCCTTGGCGCGCCCTCCTCCTGGCCGGCTGCCTCCCCCTAGCTCCTTTATATATGGGGGCAGGGGGCACCCCATAGACACAACAATTGATCATTGATCTCTTAGCCGTGTGCGGTGCCCCCCTCCACTATAATCCACCTCGGTCATATCATAGCGGTGCTTAGGTGAAGCCCTGCGTCGGTAGCTTCATCATCATCGTCACCACGCCGTCGTGCTGATGAAACTATCCCTCGAGCTCTACTAGATCGTGAGTTCGCGGGACGTCACCGAGCTGAACGTGTGCTGAACACGGAGGTGTCGTACGTTCGGTACTGAGGCTTGGTCGATTATGAAGACGTATGACTACATCAACCGCATTGTCATAACGCTTCTGCTTAACTGTCTACGGGGGTACGTGGATGACACTCTCCCCTCTCGTTGCTATGCATCACCATGATCTTGCGTGTGCATAGGAATTTTTTGAAATTACTATGTTCCCCAACAGTGGTATCAGAGCCAGGTTTATGCGTACATGTTATATGCACGAGTAGAACACAAGTGAGTTGTGGGCGATACAAGTCATACTATTTACCAGCATGTCATACTTTGGTTCGGCGGTATTGTTGGATGAAGTGGCCCGGACCGACATTACGCGTACTCTTACGCGAGACTGGTTCTACCGACGTGCTTTGCACACAGGTGGCTGGCGGGTGTCAGTTTCTCCAACTTTAGTTGAACTGAGTGTGGCTACGCCCGGTCCTTGCGAAGGTTAAAACAACACTAACTTGACGAAATATCATTGTGGTTTTGATGCGTAGGTAAGAACGGTTCTTGCTCAGCCCGTAGCAGCCACGTAAAACTTGCAACAACAAAGTAGAGAACGTCTAACTTGTTTTTGCAGGGCATGTTGTGATGTGATATGGTCAAGACTTGATGCTATATTTATTGTATGAGATGATCATGTTTTGTAATAGAGTTATCGGCAACTGGCAGGAGCCATATGGTTGTCGCTTTATTGTATGCAATGCAATCGCCCTGTAATTGTTTTACTTTATCATTAAGCGGTATCGATAGTCATAGAAGCAATAGTTGGCGAGATGACAACGATGCTACGATGGAGATTAAGGTGTCTTTCCGGTGACGATGGTGATCATGGCGGTGCTTTGGAGATGGAGATCAAAGGCACAAGATGATGATGGCCATATCATATCACTTCTATTAATTGCATGTGATGTTTATCCTTTATGCATCTTATTCTGCTTTTTTTACGGCAGCATTATAAGATGATCTCTCACTAAATTTCAAGATAAAAGTGTTCTCCTTGAGTATGCACCATTGCCAAAGTTCGTCGTGCCGAGACACCACGTGATGATCGGGTGTGATAAGCTCAACGTTCATCTACAACGGGTGTAAGACAGTTTTGCACACGCAGAATACTCAGGTTAAACTTGACGAGCCTAGCATATGCAGATATGGCCTCGAAACACTGAGACCGAAAGGTCGAGCATGAATCATATAGTAGATATGATCAACATAGTGATGCTCACCACTGAAAACTACTCCATCTCACATGATGATCGGTTATGGTTTAGTTGATATGGATCACGTGATCACTTAGATGATTAGAGGGATGTCTATCTAAGTGGGAGTTCTTAAGTAATATGATTAATTGAACTTAAATTTATCATGAACTTAGTACCTGATAGTATTTTGCTTATCTATGTTGTTGTAGATAGATGGCCTGTGTTGTTGTTCCACTGAATTTTAACGTGTTCCTTGAGAAAGCAATGTTGAAGCATGATGGTAGCAATTACACGGACTTGGTCCGTAACTTGAGGATTATCCTCATTGCTGCACAGAAGAATTGCGTCCTGGAAGCACCGCTAGGTCCCAAGCCTGCTGCAGATGCTGCTGATGATGTTAAGAACGTTTGGCAGAGTAAAGCTGATGACTACTTGATAGTTCAGTGTGCCATGCTTTACGGCTTAGAACCGGGACTTCAACGACGTTTTGAACGTCATGGAGCATATGAGATGTTCCAAGAATTGAAGTTAATATTTCAAGCAAATGCCCAGATTGAGAGATATGAAATCTCCAATAAGTTCTACAGCTGCAAGATGGAGGATAATAGTTCTGTCAGTGAACATATACTCAGAATGTCTGGGTATCATAACCACTTGACTCAACTGGGAGTTAATCTTCCTGTTGATAGTGTCATTGACAGAGTTCTTCAATCACTGCCACCAAGCTACAAGAGCTTCGTGATGAACTATAATATGCAAGGGATAAATAAGACAATTCCCGAGCTCTTCACAATGCTAAAGGCTGCGGAGGTAGAAATCAAAAAGGAGCATCAACTGTTGATGGTCAACAAGACCACCAGTTTCAAGAAAAAGGGTAAAGGGAAGAAGAAGGGGAACTTCAAGAAGAACGGCAAACAAGTTGCTGCTCAAGATAAGAAACCTAAGTCATGACCTAAGCCTGAGACTGAGTGCTTCTACTTCAAACAGACTGGTCACTGGAAACTGAACTGCCCCAAGTATTTGGCGGATAAGAAGGATGGCAAGGTGAATAAAGGTATATGTGATATACATGTTATTGATGTCTACCTTACCAAAGCTCGCAGTAGCACCTGGGTATTTGATACTAGTTCTATTTCTAATATTTGCAACTCGAAACATGGACTACGGATTAAGTGAAGACTGGCTAAGGACGAGGTGATGATGCATGTGGGAAATGGTTCCAAAGTCGATGTGATTGCCGTCTGCACGCTACCTCTACATCTACCTTCGAGATTAGTTTTAGACCTGAATAATAATTATTTGGTGCCAGCGTTAAGCATGAACATTATATTTGGATCTTGGTTGATGCGAGATGGTTATTCATTTAAATCTGAGAATAATGGTTGTTCTATTTATATGAGTAATATCTTTTATGGTCATGCACCCTTGAAGAGTGGTCTATTTGTGTTGAATCTCGATAGTAGTGATACACACATTCATAATGTTGAAGCCAAAAGAGGCAGAGTTGATAATGATAGTGCAACTTATTTGTGGCACTGCCATTTGGGTCATATTGGTGTAAAGCGCATGAAGAAACTCCATACTGATGGACTTCTGGAATCACTTGATTATGAATCACTTGGTACTTACGAACCATGCCTTATGGGCAAGATGACTAAAACACCATTCTCCGGAACAATGGAGCGAGCAACAGATTTATTGGAAATCATACATACTGATGTATGTGGTCCGATGAATATTGAGGCTCGCGGCGGGTATCGTTATTTTCTCACCTTCACAGATGATTTGAGCAGATATGGGTATATCTACTTAATGAAGCATAAATCTGAAACATTTGATAAGTTCAAAGAATTTCAGAGTGAAGTGGAAAATCATCATAACAAGAAAATAAAGTTTCTATGATCTGATCGTGGATGAGAATATTTGAGTTACAAGTTTGGTCTATATTTGAAACAATGTGGAATAGTTTTGCAACTCACGCCACCCGGAACACCACAGCGTAATGGTGTATCCGAACGTCGTAATCGTACTTTACTGGATATGGTGCGATCTATGATGTCTCTTACTGATTTACCACTATCATTTTGGGGTTATGCTTTAGAGACGGCTGCATTCACATTAAATAGGGCACCATCGAAATCCGTTGAGACAACGCCTTATGAACTGTGGTTTGGCAAGAAACCAAAGTTGCCGTTTCTTAAAGTTTGGGATTGCGATGCTTATGTGAAAAAACTTCAACCTGATAAGCTCGAACCCAAATCAGAGAAATGTGTCTTCATAGGATACCCAAAGGAGACTGTTGGGTACACCTTCTATCACAGATCCGAAGGCAAGACATTCGTTGCTAAAAATGGATCCTTTCTAGAGAAGGAGTTTCTCTCGAAAGAAGTGAGTGGGAGGAAGTAGAACTTGATGAGGTAATTGTACCTGCTCCTTTATTGGAAAGTAGTTCATCACAGAAACCGGTTCCTGTGACACCTACACCGATTAGTGAGGAAGCTAATGATAATGATCATGAGACTTCAGATCAAGTTACTACCGAACCTCGTAGGTCAATCAGAGTAAGATCCACACCAGAGTGGTACGGTAATCCTATTCTGGAGGTCATGTTACTTGACCATGATGAACCTACGAACTATGAAGAAGCAATGGTGAGCCCAGGTGCCGCAAAATGGCCTGAGGCCATGAAATCTGAGATGGGGTCCATGTATGAGAACAAAGTGTGGACTTTGGTTGACTTGCCCGATGATGGGCAAGCCATAGAGAATAAATGGATCTTCAAAAAGAAGACTGACGCTGACGGTAATGTTACTGTCTACAAAGCTCGACTTGTTGCGAAAGGTTTTCGACAAGTTCAAGGGGTTGACTATGATGAGACTTTCTCACCCGTAGCGATGCTTAAGTCTATTTGAATCATGTTAGCAATTGCCGCATTTTATGATTATGAAATTTGGCAAATGGATGTCAAAACTGCATTCCTGAATGGATTTCTGGAAGAAGAGTTGTATATGATGCAACCAGAAGGTTTTGTCGATCCAAAGGGAGCTAACAAAGTGTGCAAGCTCCAGCGATCCATTTATGGACTGGTGCAAGCCTCTCGGAGTTGGAATAAACGCTTTGATAGTGTGATCAAAGCATATGGTTTTATACAGACTTTTGGAGAAGCCTGTATTTACAAGAAAGTGAGTGGGAGCTCTGTTGCATTTCTAATATTATATGTGGATGACATATTGTTGATTGGAAATGATATAGAATTTCTGGATAGCATAAAAGGATACTTGAATAAGAGTTTTTCAATGAAAGACTCGGTGAAGCTGCTTACATATTGGGCATCAAGATCTATAGAGATAGATCAAGACACTTAATTGGACTTTCACAAAGCACATACGTTGACATAGTTTTGAAAAAGTTCAAAATGGATCAAGCAAAGAAAGGGTTCTTGCCTGTGTTACAAGGTGTGAAGTTGAGTCAAACTCAATGCCCGACCACTGCAGAAGATAGAGAGAAAATGAAAGATGTTCCCTATGCTTCAGCCATAGGCTCTATCATGTATGCAATGTTGTGTACCAGACCTGATGTGTTCCTTGCTATTAGTTTAGCAGGGAGGTACCAAAGTAATCCAGGAGTAGATCACCGGACAGCAGTTAAGAACATCCTGAAGTACCTAAAGAGGACTAAGGATATGTTGCTCATTTATGAGGTGACAAAGAGCTCGTCGTAAATGGTTACGTCGATGCAAGATTTGACACTGATCCGGACGATTCTAAATCGCAAACTGGATATGTGTTTATATTGAACGGTGGAGCTATCAGTTGGTGCAGTTCAAAACAAAGCGTCGTGGCGGGATCTACGTGTGAAGCGGAGTACATAGCTTCTTCGGAAGCAGCAAATGAAGGAGTCTGGATGGATGAGTTCATATCCTATCTAGGTGTCATACCTAGTGCATCGGGTCCAATGAAAATCTTTTGTGACAATACTGGTGCAATTTCCTTGGCAAAGGAATCCAGATTTCACAAGAGAACCAAGTACATCAAGAGATGCTTCAATTCCATCCGGGATCAAGTCCAAGTGGGAGACATAGAGATATGCAAGATACATATGGATCTGAATGTTGCAGACCCGCTGACTAAGCCTCTTCCACGAGCAAAACATGATCAGCACCAAGACTCCATGGGTGTTAGAATCATTACTGTGTAATCTAGATTATTGACTCTAGTGCAAGTGGGAGGCTGAAGGAAATATGCCCTAGAGGCAATAATAAAGTTATTATTTATTTCCTCATCTCATGATAAATGTTTATTATTCATGATAGAATTGTATTAACCGGAAACATAATACATGTGTGAATACATAAACAAACATAGTGTCACTAGTATGCCTCTACTTGACTAGCTCGTTGATCAAAGATGTATGAGTTTCCTAGCCATAGACATGAGTTGTCATTTGATCAACGGGATCACATCATTAGGAGAATGATGTGATTGACTTGACCCATTCCGTTAGCTTAGCACTTGATCGTTTAAGTTCACTGCTATTGCTTTCTTCATGACTTATACATGTTCCTATGACTATGAGATTATGCAACTTCCGAATACCAGAGGAACACTTTGTGTGCTACCAAACATCACAACATAACTGGGTGATTATAAAGGTTCTCTACAAGTGTCTCCGATGGTGTTCGTGGAGTTGGCATAGATCAAGAATTGGATTTGTCACTCTGATTGTTGGAGAGGTATCTCTGGGCCCTCTCGGTAATGCACATCACAATAAGCCTTGCAAGCAATGTGACTAATGAATTAGTTGCAGGATGATGCATTACGGAACAAGTAAAGAGACTTGCCGGTGACGAGATTGAGCTAGGTATTGAGATACTGACGATCGAATCTCGAGCAAGTAACATATCGATGACAAAGGGAATAACGTATGTTGTTATGCGGTTTGACCGATAAAGATCTTCATAGCATATGTAGGAACCAATATGAGCATCCAGGTTCTACTATTGGTTATTGACCGGAGACATGTCTCGGTCATGTCTACATAGTTCTCGAACCCGTAGGGTCCGACGCTTAAAGTTCTGTGATGATCGGTATTACGAGTTTTTGTGCTTTGATGTATAGAAGGTAGTTCGGAGTCCCGGATATGATCATGGACATGACGAGGAGTCTTGAAATGGTCGAGACGTAAAGATCAATATATTGGACGACTATGTTCGGACACCGGAAGTGTTTCGGGAGGTTTCACACATATACCGGAGTACCGGGGGATTACCGGACCCCCCCTCCCCCCGGGGGATGTAATGGGCCTATTGGGCCTTAGTGGAGAAGAGTGGGGGCGACCAGGGCAGGCCGCGCGCCCCCTCCCCCTCTAGTCCGAATTGGACAAGGAGGGGGGCGTCCCCCTTTCCTTCCTCCCTTGGCACGCCCTCCTCCTGGCCGGCCGCCTCCCCCTAGCTCCTGTATATATGGGGGCAGGGGGACCCCATAGACACAACAATTGATCATTGATCTCTTAGCCATGTGCGGTGCCCCCCTCCACCATAATCCACCTCGGTCATATCATAGCGATGCTTAGGTGAAGCCCTTCGTTGGCAGCTTCATCATCACCATCACCACGCCATCATGCTGACGAAACTCTCCCTCGAGCTCTACTGGATCGTGAGTTCGCGGGACGTCACAGAGCTGAACGTGTGCGGAACGTGGAGGTGCCATACGTTCGGTACTGAGGATCGGTTGATCGTGAAGACGTACGACTACATCAACCATGTTGTCATAACGCTTCCGCTTAACGGTCTACGAGGGTACGTGGACGACACTCTCCCCTCTCGTTACTATGCATCACCATGATCTTGCGTGTGTGTAGGATTTTTTTTGAAATTACTACGTTCCCCAACACCTTCGTCTTATAGGGACTCCGAACAACCTTCGATTACCACCATAACAACTCAACTATACTTATATCATCACCAAATGTTAAGTGTGTAGACCCTGCAGGTTCGAGAACTATGCAGACAGACCGAGATGCCTCTACGGACAATAACCAATAGCGGGACCTGGATGTCCATATTGGTTCCTACATATTATACGAAGATCTTTATCGATCAAACCTCGATGTCAAGGATTCAGATAATCCCGTATGCAGTTCCCTTTCTCTATCGGTATGTTACTTGCCTGAGATTTGATCGTCGGTATCACTATACCTAGTTCAATCTTGTTACCGGCAAGTCTTTTTACTCGTTCCTTAATACAAGATCATGTGGCTAACCCATTAGTCACATTGCTTGCAAGCTCATTGTGATGATGTATTACCAAGTAGGCCCTGAGATACCTCTCCGTCACATGGAGTGACAAATCCCAGTATTGATCCATGCCAACTCAACAGACATCCTCGGAGATACCTATAGAGCACCTTTATAGTCACCCAATTACGTCGCGACGTTTGGTACAAACAAGGTACTCCTCCGGTGTCAATGAGTTGCATGATCTCATGGTCATAGGAATATATACTTGACATGCAGAAAATGATAGCAATAAACTTGACACGATCATATGCTATGTTCATAGTTTGGGTCTTGTCCATCACATCATTCTCCTAATGATGTGATCCCGTTATCAAATGGCAACTCATGTCTATGGCTAGGAAACCATATCCATCTTTGATCAACGAGCTAGTCCGGTAGAGGCTCACTAGGGACATGTTGTTGTCTTGTATCCACACATGCATTTCAGTTTCTAGTCAATACAATTATAGCATGGATAATAAACGATTATCATGAACAAGAAAATATAATAATAATCACTTTATTATTGCCTCTAGGGCGTATTTCCAACAACGACTACATGTTTCCTCCACCATCTGCCGACCACAATAACGAGGGGGAGGGGGAAGAGGGACACTGGACCTGTGTTTTGGGTTTTGTGTCCCTAGTGGTTTGGAGTTCTTCGTTGCTGGTGAAGTCGAGTCCGTGAGACAGGGTTAGGAGGAGCTCGGATCTATGTGCCTGGTACTCTAGTTCGTGTCTTTACGTGTTTTGAGTTCTTCATCGCTGGTGAAATTGGGCAGTGACTGCAATGGGAATAATGGTTTCTCAACTTTCCTCATGTCGACGGCCTTCCTCAAAAGGGTGTCGATGAGTCGGAGGATGGCGTGGAGCTGTAAACATTCGATGTTGTGATTAGCATTTCTGCATGGCAGGGGCGTCCTTAGGAGGGCACAACATTGTGAAGATGAAGCTCAACTAGATATAACTCGGGCGGAGGGGGAGGTGTGGATTATGAGGTTTGTGTCTGGTCGGAATTTGGATCATCGGCTGGCCCTCCTTGGTGCTAGCTTCTTCGAGACGATGATCTTTCACATTGTGGTCGCCGCATCTATGGGTATACATCGGCGACTTCTTGGCCCTTACTTCTACAAGCTCGTAGGTTTCAAGGAGATTTCTCCGGCGAGTTGGAGCCTCAGAAGCGGCAATGAGCTCTGCCACGGTGCGTCACCGGTGGATGTAGAAGGAAGACGACATTGATTCTTTAAGTCCTTGCTTCTTAATTTCATAGTGTTGTAAAGTTGGTTTTATTTAATATATGGCCTTGGACCATTTTCAAACAAAAAATGTAATAAATTTTATCAACAAATATGAAAGTAATAGGAGGATCCATTCAAAAAGGAGGATGACATTGAAAGTAGTATTCTTGACATTGTGATAATTACCCAATTTTCTTTTTAAAATGTTGCCACCAGACTTTAGCTTACACCAAGCCGTCTTTAATATGCCTTCAAATGAAAAAAAGAATTGACATGAAAGTTCCCCGTACCTCCACAACCAAAACACTCATCACACACACAGAAAAAAGCAGTCACACAAAAGGGATTTGAAGATGGTCGGACTGTCTGGCTAAATTCAAATCGGACTGTCTGGCCTAACCACACAAACAAGGCTGAGAATAGTGGCCAAACTGTGTGGGACATGCCCATGAAAAACTGAGAAGGCCCGGACAAGTATCTAGACAGTTCGGGGCTTGTCCAGCCCACGCTTGTTATATTTATATTTGACTGGGTAAAGCGTCAATGATTTCTCCTTCAAGAAGATCTCAAGTCATCTTGTCAAGACAGGCAATTGTGCTTTTTAGGCCATCTTAATCCGAGGTTATATGCCACCTCCGTAGCCCAAACGACACATACATGTCTAGGATACATGATTGAAGCAAAGTGTGAACGATTTCACCCTTAATATCATCTTCTTTACATATAAATTATGCATCTCGTAGGGGCAAACAAATTCTCTTTTAGGATAGTCTCAGTCAAAGCTCACATGCGACCTGTAGAGCTAAAATAGGGCGCTAGAGATGGCCAGATTGTATAGCCAAATTCGGCTAGGATTGTCTGGATTGCTGCCAGTGTGCGATTAGAAATTACGCTAGTTTGGGACAACTTGGATGAATTTTGAGTCCTTTCCTTCTACAAAAATCCAACTGCCTCAAATATACGAGGGATATGACGACCGATTGAACGACACAAATTGACAAATCAATATATCACTTTTATCTTTCTTGTTCTTTAACTTCTCTTCTTCTTTTTGTTATTTATTATCGTTCTCCGTGTTGCAGGGCAGCTATACTTGAGAGTTGAGGCCTTAGGGACGGTTTGGCTGGATCAAGGGCAGCCCATAGCCGTCACGCACTCCCTGACCGGGTCACTCCTTGCATATGGGGTTTCTGGTTTTCAGACGACCTCAATAGCATATATTACGTATTGCACTTTCGGCGAGGCTCCTCTGGCAACATTGTTTTGCATGTCGCACTTGACACCAAAGATACACGAAGACGTGTTCATGTGCAAACATAAAAAAGGATAAAAACAGACTACATGTTCTCACATTCTCCATGAATGTTTTGCCGAATGCAGCAGTCAGGCCAGAGCTGGGATGTTAACGAGGATGTCACGACTGGAGCTAGGATGTTATTACATGACCATGAAGGTGCGGTTGCCTTTGTTGCCACACGCGTGTTGTTCAATTGTAGAGATGCCCTTGAAATCGAAATGACAACGTTGGAGGAAGGTCTGCCGCTTGCTCTTCATTGATCAAATCCCCTACTTGTTGTGGAGATGGAGTGCGCCCAACTACTACAAATGATTCACGCGAGAGGCGTTGATAGATCCAGATATTTGTACTTGCGTCGTTGAAGGATTCTGACCCATGAAGAAACGTTAGTCTAGCCGACATACAAATATGACTAGCCACACCCTTGCATGCATGGATTGTTCGCAACAGTGAACTGCTTGTTGGCTTTAAAACTGTCTGATGAGGCTGGTTGTAATGGAGAGTATCATATAATAGTATCATGCATATGATACTAGTGTATAATACTACCTTCCTAATGCATAGTATCATATGCTAGTACCATGTAGTACTTTATTTATTGCCATGGATGACTCATAGTAGCATAACACATATTATAATATGGTATCATGATATGATACTCAACCATCTCTTTCTTCATTTAATTCTATGACACCTACTCTCATTACGACCATAGTTGACATGCATGATACTACCTACTCCCTCCTTTCTGGTTTATAGGGCTCAATTCAAAAATCTCACCAATCAGATAGATGGTGAGTGGTGGAATACTTTTTATAATTTACAAAAACACCGAATTAATGCTCTTATTTTCCTCAAAAATTTATGTTTACCAATGTATTAATTGCAATGCATACATGCATAAAGTACATGCATTGGTCAATTTTATCTTAATACTTGCATGCAATTATTTAATGCACCTTGAAATCTGAACTTGTGATGTGAAACAACCAAACTGAGTCTTATAAAATAAAAAAAACTAAGATTTTAAGATAAGCCCTATAAATCAGATATGAGGGAGTATGATACTTCCTTCGTCTAGGTGAGTAAGTCACCTTACGAAATCCAGATTTTTCCAAAACCATAAGACGTGCAACATTGAATTCTCCTCGATCCCCTCCCAGGCTCATTCACGAGCGCTCTCTTTCCTCCTCGTTTCCCTCCGCTGCCTCGTTCTCCTCCCCGTGGAAACCACTGCATGCATTGCGACTATGCATTGATTAGGGAAGAGATTGCAGACGGTTTTGCATGCATGCGTTGATTAGGGAGTACGTGGGCCTGCATGGAGAGCTGAAAATGCATGGGATTAAATGCTGATTTTGCTTCCCTTTCTCCCGGTGATGTGATTGGAAGTTTAGCTCGTCCCGGTGCTCCTCATCGCCCACTCTAAATTCACTTAGGTCGCGCTGCTACTCCTAAGGCTGGTCATAGTGGGGAGTAACTTATACTAGTGTCATGTACATGACACTAGTCTAAGTTACTATCTCATAGTGCAAAGTAACATAGTACTAGTGTCATAGATGGTCTTATTTATTAGCTTGTAGACTCATCTTTTTTGGGAAGCGCTATGTTACAGTAACATATTATGTTACTCTAAACACATCTCTCCTCATTAACTACATGCCACATAAGCAAAATTTTCTCGAAGTGCGTTATGTTACTATCTAAGTTATTCCCACTATGACTAGCCTAAGATGACTTAGAGGGTGCTTGATACAAGGGACTATTTTTAGTCTGACTAAAAATAGTCTCTTTTAGAGGCTAAAGTTCCAAGCACCCTTGACTAAAGAGAGGCTAGGACTAGTCTTGAGGCTAAAATCTTTTAGTCATGGGAAACCTACTAAAATATGTATTAGCTCTCTCTCTCCTCATTTAATTCCTCTCCTTAGTTCTGGATTGGAGGGTTTGGAGGATAATAAATGCTCAATAACTAGATTTTAGTCTCTTTAGTATTTGGATCCAAGCATGGGTGAGACTAGCAAGTTTTAGTCCCACTACTTTTAGTCATGGGACTAAAACGTATCCAAGCATGCTCTTACTCATCTAGACAAAGGGAGTACTCCCATTACGACCAACCTGAGATAGCTAGCATAGTCAACTTCTAATGTAATCACTATGTTTAGTTTTTTTTAGACACCACTATGTTTAATTAATGAAAGTTCGTCTCTTGGAAGGAAAAACACCAGCCAGGCTTTCATTTCCAATGGTGCCAGGCCGGCTTTTATTTATTAGGTGACCAGGCCGGCTCTATATATATAGAGAGAGAGGAAGCAATGCTTCAAAGATGGGCCCATTTGATGATGTGAGAACCTAACGACGTTTTGGGCTGGCCGAAATAAGCTTGTTGGGTCAAGCTGCTAAATTCTACTGGTAGGACACCCTAAAAAAATTCTAATTGGTAGTAGTGTAATTTACAGGCTGATTTCTATATCTCTTTTCTCATTGTTTTTTTAATATGTTTTTCTAAAAGATTTTTTTAACACAATACAACCATAGATGCTCACATACACCTCACCCCTATGAACGCACATACGCACATCCTATCCTCTATGAGCACTTCTGACTTTCTGAGATACTAACCCAACATAACATTTTGGGATTGACAAAGTCATCACAAACGCCTAGTCGACGTGAACGTCTCCTCCCAATTCACAAACATTGTCGAAAAATTAAAATAAATTCAGGGAAATGCGAACGCTAGTTGCCAAGTCTAGGATTTGAAGTCTGGTGGGCCGGTTCCTGCGTTGCTTGCCATCTTACACACAATTCGCCTTTTTTGGGTTGAATGATAGGTATGAAAGTTGTTACCGGATATTATGTTTTTCAAAAAGGGTACTCTGTGATCTTAAACATCCAATATCGTTATATGAGAAAACTTACATGTCACAAGAAAACATTTGTACATGGATTAAATGGAAACAGATGTGGATAATATCTAGAATTATTTCACAAATACTACAATAAATTGTGTTGGTTGTGAAGCAAATATAAACATGGATAGCTGATTCGGACAATCACCTTTGACTCTTGGGTGTATATGCACCTCATAGGAAAAAATAATTTAGCAATTGCAAAAAATGGTCTTTTTTTAAAAAAAACTTGACCTTATATTGTACTCGTAGAAAGTTTCGTCAAAGAATAACTTTCATGGTATTCTAGACGGAAACAAAGAAAAAACTAACACTACATATAAGTTGCTAGTCACATTTTTTGTCTTCAAAATTTTCTTTTTCTTTTTTGCCCTGAAGGCAACAGAAATATTTTCTTCGCGAAACTTTTTATAATGGTACAACAGAAGGTCAAGTTTGTTTCAGGAAAGTTTCAAAAAAATGAATTGTTTCGGAATTACTAAAAAAAATCCATATCAGGTGCATATACATCTGAGAGCCAAATGGCATTTCCCAGCCAATTCTAGCATATTTATTCCGCAACCAGTAGCGGCTGTAGACTTTGATCATCAGAGGTGCCAAGCTTAGGAGGTGTTTGTTTCTAGGGACTTTTTGGTGTATGGACTAGAAAAAGTCTCTTTTAGAGACTTTTTAACCAAACAGGAGGGACTACTAAAGACTAAAAGTTGCTTTTTGAGACTAAGGCCTCTTTTGGTTCATAGGATAGGATTATCATAGAAATATGAATTTTGTAGGAAATGAGATGGCATGTATCTCAAATCCTATGAGTAAGAATAGGAAACGAGATGTCATTTGGTTGACACCAAAGGAATTTTTCCATTGAGTCTAGGCTTATTTTTATTTTTCTATGAAATGTGTAGGATAGGAACCAATCCTATGTAGGAATAGGAATCTATTCCTATGAACCAAAGGGCTCTAAAGGAAAAAATCCTATAAAAATCACATCCTCTAAAATTCCTATGAAATTCCTTCAAACCAAAGGAGGCCTAAATGAAGAAGACTCTCAAGAAGAGTCTTTTTGGGACTTCTTGGGACTTTTCCAACAATGCCCTTTCATGCATTCATTGGCCCGCCGTCCCATAGTGTTGTTTGGTTGTTATTTTTCTATATACTATGGATAGCATGGCCATTTCATAATCTCTAGGGAGGGACTAGAGACTTTTTAGTCCCTGGAAACAAACAGGGAAGGACTTTTTAGGGACTAAAGACTTTTTAGTTGGGACTAGAAAAAGTCCTACGACTTATGAACCAAACATGGCCTTAGTCTTCACAGTTTTAACACATACCCCTATGATGCACAGACGATTAGACAAACTACCAGCAGTAAAATTTGTCGGTACATTTTTTGAGGTGTTACCATGGTACCCCCACTAGATCCAAATAAGGGGTCATGTGTTCATACGAACAAACTATCATGCACTCAGGGACGGAGCTAGGAATTTTATTTGAGGGGGGGGGGGGGGGGCAGTGAAACATCAAAAGCATTAGGGAGGCCATACATAAGAATTTAGTGATTAAACTCATTAAATTCACGAGTAATGCTACACGTACAAAAAAGTTATAAGGTTTTACAAAAAGGGTTAATTCGATTGGTCAATGGGTGAGGACCACGGCCCACCCCCTGAAAATCAGAGGGGGAGGAGAGTTTATGATTGGTTACTAGATGAAAAGATCTTGTAAAATTCTGTATTTTTTTATACGTCTAGCATTTTTGTAAATCCACATACGACATAGGGGTAGTTTGACAATTTTTTACAGCATGGGGGAGCCATGGACCTGGCTCGCCCCCTGCTGGCTCCGTCCCTGCATGCACTATAGTGGTACTCGTCTACATGCACATGTGTTATACTTACTGATTTATTGTATGTCATGAGTCTATAATAATGTATTATGCAGTTATTGACTCTTCTCACCTAATACATCTTGTCAAAGTTGCAGGAGTATATCTGAATTTATATTTGGCACCCGCTTTGCATCTGTATTTGATAGCATCCGTATGTAGCCCACGTTTGCTTTGAAATGTGCAAAAGTAGGTGGGACTGGCACTACGCAAGATATAGCCGATTGATTTGTAGTATGACAGATTAGCTGCTGGGCAATGAGGGTAAGCTTGAGGAATCTGTAATCACGAGAGACCTGAGACCTGAGCAATGAGCCGTGGTATGAGGAGGCAGGCGGCATGCTTCGAACCATCCCATCCTCATGTCGGCCATCGGTGACTGAAGACACCTCTCATTGCACCGTTTGGCAAACGCTGCTCCATGTATCTTTTCCAAATAATTATTACAGTGCTATTCTACTGCTTCTCTCACATTTCGAATAGTTCAGCAGAGTTAATACTATTTTCGTCCACGAATATCAGCCATGGAACGGACCCCTAGCTTCCGGTGTCCCAGCTCGAAGCACGCAAATGCGCTCAATGTTTGAATGCAAAACATTTCTCTCCTGCTAGACAAGGAATATTGACAGCAAATAGTTTTTGTTCGATGACAAACTTTCAAAAACACTCAACTTCAATCATGGCAGTATAAAGAACAACAGAGGTAATAAAAATTACAACTATGTCCGTGGACCATCTAACGACGACTATAAGGCCAACTCCACCGCGCGACCCCAAACGGACGTCAGTTTTGTCCGGATTCTGTCCGTTTGGGTAGCGATTTGAGGTCATGTCCGGACGTGTCCTGGGATGTGGTGGCCGTACGCCCAGCGCGCGCCGCATCCATTTGCCTCATCCTGTCCGCGTCTATTTAAAAAAGCAGAAGCAACGTTTCAAATGCCAAGCCCTAGTTCAGGCCAGCGGCCCTGGTTCATCACGCCGGCAACAGAGCCAACGGCCTACACGTCCATCGCCGGCATCAGCCAGCGGCCGGCAACACAGCCAGCCTCCAAAAATGAATAGTTGTCCTCGCCGGCACCACAGCCAGCGGCCGGCAACACAGCCAACCAACTTGGCGATCTCCTCCGGCGTGCACTCCAACCGTGGCTTCCTTGGCGCCTTCTTCTTAACCTTTGCGGGCGGGTCGACGGCCAGGCCGCCGAAACTCGGCGGGGCGTCGGCCATGGCCGGGGGAGAGAGGGGCGGCGGGAGGGACGTGGAAGGGTTTGGGAGAAATGGCGGCAAATGGGCGTGTGGGGGGGGGGGGGGGGTTTCTCCCACCGACAGGCGGGTCAGGGGAGGACAAGCGCGCGCGTCCCGCCCGTCCGCCGTTGTCCGTTTCACCCCAAAACCGGCGCAAACTTGGGCCGGGGATGGGTCGAAAACGGACACAAAGCGGACAAAAGTCCGTTTGCGCCCGCGCGCTGGGCCGTCTCGTTTGTCCTTTTACCCCAAACGGACGGGGGCGGACAGGATAGGGTCGCGCAGTGGAGTTGGCCTAAGCACTGAAGCGCGTTGAAGGTGTGCCGTCGTCATCGCCCCTCCCTCACCATAACTGAGCAAATCTTGTTGTAGTAGACAGTCATAAAGTTGTCGTGCTAAGACCCAATAAGACCAGCGCACCAGAATAGCAACCATCGTCGATGAAGAAAGCCGTAAATCAGAAGGATCAAACCTGTAAATACTCAAACGAAGACGAACGAAGAATGGATCCAAACAGATGCACCGAAGACCAATGCCGACCGAATTCCACAAGATCCGATGGAGACAAACCTTCACCGCGCATTGTTCGATTATGGATGGGCTTAGGCCCATATAAGACACTAATCCCTGGTTAATCTTGAGACCCATGTATGAGATGGCAGGTGGTGGGAAGTTTAGTCCCACCTTACTAGTTGGGGAGAGTTGAGACCCCTTTATAAGGGCTGCTCTACCACTTGCAATTGGGAACTTGGGAAGAGGAGTGGTACACGCGCGCTCCTCCTCCGCCCGCCTCGACACGACGTGTGCGCGACGCGGGTTGCGGGAATGAGCCGAGCCGAAGCTTATTTTTGCCGCTTAGGAACAAATTAATTAATCAGGGATTAATTAACGAGTCGCTAACATGTGGGCCACTGTCCAAGGACTGTGGGTTGACTTGTTGCCGGGAGTGGGTCGACTCAGTCGTGGGCCTCCGTAAGGCCCACGACTTTCTCCGTTACGGACTATATAAGAAGGCTCTGGCCAGTGAAGTAACCTAGTTCGGTTCACTCACTCCCTCTCACGTGACCTAGCCGTCATCTACTTTTTCTCACTATGTGCTGCCTCCAGTGATCCCATCCCGACGACCGCGTGCACGGCTGATCGGGAGAGCAGGTGCCTCCGGAACCCTGTCGTTTGAGATCCTACGCAGGAGAACGGCAATAAGGTTTTTGGGGAGCGTCTCGACGCGACTGCTCCCGATCCGTCCCCAACTCCGTTCGCCTCTGCTTCCACTATTTCCTCTGCATCGACACCATGGCCGACGACGCCGCCGCTAAGAAGAAGGCCACGGACGACGCCGAGGCTGCTGCCGCCGCCGCCGCGTTGGCCTGGCCAACTGGAGGGTATGATCTGTTCATCCCTCATTTACAACTACTTATGCTAGCCATATATGTGCTGCTCATAGAAGGTTCGATTCTATGTTCTGTGTGTGCTAATATGCTTAGGTATCGCTATGAGATGCATACCTTTTATGCCATGCTTACTGTTTACTCGTGGATAAGTCTAATCAGAAAAGTGCTAACATTTCCAACAATCCAAAAACTTTATTTTAGGCACTTATCGATTCAAGGCTTTGCTGCTACTCTGAAACCGGAAAAGTTCACCGGGACGCATTTTAAGCGTTGGCAAACTAGGACCACCTTGTGGCTCACAACGATCAACGTGTTCTGGGTTGGTGGTGTGTCCCTCACAGAAACGATCGCTCCCGAACAGGAGAAGGCGTTTAGGGAGGCAACCACAATCTTTCCGGGAGCAGTTCTGAGTGTGATTGGAGACAAGTTGGTTGATTTCTATATTCATATGGGCGTTGCCAAAAACTTGTGGGATGCGCTCGAAGTCAAATTCGGCGCAACTGATGCTGGCAGTGAGCTGTATGCCATGGAGCAGTTCCATCATTACAGGATGGTTGATAACCGTTCTGTATTGGACCAGGCTCATGAGATACAGTGCATTTCTAAGGAGCTGGAGCTCCTGAAGTGTGAGTTACCGTACAAGTTTGTCGCAGGTTGCATTATTGCACAACTCTTCCTAGTTGGAGGAACTTTGCTACTTCTCTCAAGCACTTGAGACGTCAATTCTCTGTTGAGGATGTCATCGGTCATCTCAGTGTTGAGCAGAACTTGAGAGCAAAGGACTCACACGTGAAGGGGGCAGAGGGTTCTTCTAGCGCCAATGTGGTGCAGAAGAACTTCCACAAGTTCAAGGGAAATAACTCTGTCCAGCAGAATACTACCTTTAAGAAGAAGGGTAAGAAAAAAGACAAAAAGAGAGATGGCTGCTTTACTTGTGATTCAGATGAACATTGGGCAAACAAGTGCCCAAACAAGTACAAGAAGCCAGCATAGGACTCCAAGTTTGTGAATGTCACTCTGAGCAACAATGGTGCGGCATCCGGGTATGGTAATCTGTTTACCATACTTTCTGTTTGTCAGTCCACCGATTGGTGGATTGACACCGGGGCCAATATTCATGTGTGTGTTGATGTGTCTTTGTTTTCTTTCTACCAGGTCGCACGAGATTGTTCCGTCCTGATGGGGAATGGCTCGCATA
This sequence comes from Triticum aestivum, assembly GCF_018294505.1. Classification (NCBI taxonomy): domain Eukaryota; kingdom Viridiplantae; phylum Streptophyta; class Magnoliopsida; order Poales; family Poaceae; genus Triticum; species Triticum aestivum. The sequence continues at coordinate 469,967,168 of NC_057809.1, forward strand.
CTTCTGTTCATGGTGTTGGCACGGTAGATCTGAAGTTTACTTCAGGAAAGATCGTGCAACTGAAGAACGTGCAGCATGTCCCCGCCATAAAGAAAAATCTCGTTAGTGGCTCCCTTCTATGTAAAGAAGGGTTTAAGTTAGTATTTGAGTCTAACAAAGCAGTCGTATCTTGGTATGGACTATTTGTTGGAAAAGAATATGATTGTGGTGGTTTGTTCCGCCTTTCCCTGGAGGATTTCTGTAATAAAGTCGTGAACCAAATTCATTCTAATGTGAACGAAACTGAGGTTTGGCATTCACATCTTTGTCACATAAATTTCGGTTGTATGACGCGTCTAACTAAGATGGATTTAATCCCGAGTTTCACTTTAGCCAAAGGCTCTAAGTGCCATGCGTGTGTGCAAGCTAAGCAACCTCGTAAGCCTCACAAGCCTGCGAAGGAGAGACACCTGGCACCTCGAGAGCTCATACATTCAGATCTCTGTGAGATGAATGGTGTGTTGACTAAAGGTGGAAAGAAATACTTCATGACTTTGATTGATGATTCCACTAGATTCTGCTATGTGTATTTGTTAAATACTAAGGATGAGGCTCTACACTACTTTAAAGTCTATAAGGCTGAAGTTGAGAACCAACTTGAGAAGAAAATAAAACGAGTCCGGTCTGATCGTGGTGGAGAGTACTTTTCTAATGAGTTTGATTTATTCTGTGCGGAACATGGTTTTATTCATGAGAGGACGCTTCCCTACTCACCCCAGTCAAACGGGGTTGCCGAACGGAAAAACCGTACTTTAACTGATTTGGTTAACGCCATGTTAGATACATCGGGTTTATCCAAGGCATGGTGGGGGGAGGCTGTATTGACATCTTGTCATGTCCTGAATAAAGTTCCCACAAAGGATGATGAGACTACTCCCTATGAGCAATGGGAAAAGAAAAGAACTACACTCTCTTACTTGCGCACTTGGGGCTGTTTGGCGAAAGTCAATGTGCCGATAATCAAAAAGCGCAAGTTGGGACCAAAGACCGTGGACTGTGTTTTTCTTGGCTATGCCAAGCATAGCGTTGGCTATAGATTTTTAGTGGTGAAATCTGAGGTACCTAACCAGAAGGTCAGTACAATTATAGAGTCTAGGGATGCTACATTCTTTGAGGATATTTCCCCATGAGTGATATGCAAAGCAATTCTAGACTGGAATATGATGAGACTCCTGAACCTGCTATTCCAATGGAATATTATGAACATAAAAGTGATAAGAGTTCCACGGAGAATGATGAGGAAGCTCCTGTTAGGAGCAAGAGATAGAGGACTGCAAAGTCCTTTGGTGATGATTTCCTCGTGTACCTCATGGATGATGATACTCCCAGCTCCATTTCAGAAGCTTATGCATCTCCGGATGCTGACTACTGGAAGGATGCGGTCCGTAGTGAGATGGATTTCATCTTGGCTAACGGGACATGGGAGATCACTGATCATCCTTATGGTTGTAGACCTTTAGGATTTAAGTGGGTGTTCAAAAAGAAGCTTAGTCCCGATAGTACTGTTGAGAAGTACAAGGCTAGACTTGTGGCCAAGGGTTATACCCAGAAAGAAGAAGAGGAGTTCTTTGACACTTATTCACCTGTGGTTAGACTGACAACCATTCGAGTGTTACTCGCTTTGGCTGCCTCGCATGGTCTTCTCGTTCATCAGATGGACGTTAAGATGGCTTTCCTTAACGGAGAGCTAGACGAGGAAATTTAAATGCAACAGCCGGATGGCTTTGTAGTAAATGGTCAGGAAAGAAATGTTGGGGAATGTTGCAGAAAACAAAAATTTTCCTACGGTTTCACCAAGATCCATCTATGAGTTCATCTAACAACGAGTGATCGGATGCATCTACATACCTTTGTAGATCGCGAGCGGAAGCGTTCAAAGAACGGGGATGAGGGAGTCGTACTCGACGTGATCCAAATCACCGGAGATCCTAGCGCCGAACGGACGGCACCTCCGCGTTCAACACACGTATGGTCAGCGTGACGTCTCCTTCTTCTTGATCCAGCAAGGGGCAAGGAGAGGTTGAGGAAGATGGCTCCAGCAGCAGCACGATGGCGTGGTGGTGATGGAGCTGCAGTACTCCGGCAGGGCTTCACCAAGCTCTATGGAGGAGGAGGATGTGTTGGAGAGGGAGAGGGAGGCACCAAAGGCAAAGGTCAGAGGTCCTCCATCCCCCCCACTATATATAGGGGGGCCTAGGGGGGCACCGGCCCTAGAAGATGCAATCTCCTAGGGGGGCGGCGGCCAAGGGGTGGGGGGCTTGCCCCCCAAGCAAGGGGGCGCCCCCCCCCCCCCTTTAGGGTTTCCCCCACCCTAGGCGCATGGGCCCTAGGGGAAGTGGTGCCCCAGCCCACTTTGGGCTGGATCCCTTCCCACTTCAGCCCATGGGGCCCTCCGGGATAGGTGGCCCCACCCGGTGGACCCCCGGGACCCTTCCGGTGGTCCTGGTACAATACCGGTGACCCCAAAACTTGTCCCGACGGTCGAAATAGCACTTCCTATATATAATTCTTTACCTCCGGACCATTCCGGAACTCCTCGTGACGTCCGGGATCTCATCCGGGACTCCGAACAACATTCGGGTTACTGCATATACATATCCCTACAACCCTAGCGTCACCGAACCTTAAGTGTGTAGACCCTACGGGTTCGGGAGACATGTAGACATGACCGAGATCGCTCTCCGGTCAATAACCAACAGCGGGATCTAGATACCCATGTTGGCTCCCACATGCTCCTCGATGATCTCATCGGATGAACCACGATGTCGAGGATTCAAGCAACCCCGTATACAATTCCCTTTGTCAATCGATACATTACTTGCCCGAGATTCGATCGTCGGTATCCCAATACCTCGTTCAATCTCGTTACCGGCAAGTCCCTTTACTCGTACCGTAATGCATGATCCCGTGACCAGACACTTGGTCACTTTGAGCTCATTATGATGATGCATTACCGAGTGGGCCCAGAGATACCTCTCCGTCACACGGAGTGACAAATCCCAGTCTTGATCCGTGTCAACCCAACAGACACTTTCGGAGATACCCGTAGTATACCTTTATAGTCACCCAGTTATGTTGTGACGTTTGATACACCCAAAGCACTCCTACGGTATCCGGGAGTTACACGATCTCATGGTCTAAGGAAAGGATACTTGACATTGGAAAAACTCTAGCAAACGAACTATACGATCTTATGCTATGTTTAGGATTGGGTCTTGTCCATCACATCATTCTCCTAATGATGTGATCCCGTTATCAATGACATCCAATGTCCAAAGTCAGGAAACCATGACTATCTGTTGATCAACGAGCTAGTCAACTAGAGGCTTACTAGGGACATGTTGGTGTCTACGTATTCACACATGTATTACGATTTCCGGATAACACAATTATAGCATGAATAAAAGACAATTATCATGAACAAGGCAATATAATAATAATCCTTTTATTATTGCCTCTAGGGCATATTTCCAACAGTCTCCCACTTGACCTAGAGTCAATAATCTAGTTACATTGTGATGAATCGAACACCCATGGAATTCTGGTGTTGATCATGTTTTGCTCTAGGGAGAGGTTTAGTCAACGGATCTGCTACATTCAGGTCCGTATGTACTTTACAAATATCTATTCTCCATCTTGAACATTTTCACGAATGGAGTTGAAGCAATGCTTGATGTGCCTTGTCTTCTTGTGAAACCTGGGCTCCTTGGCAAGTGCAATAGCTCCAGTGTTGTCACAGAAGAGCTTGATCGGCCCCGACACATTGGGTATGACTCCTAGGTCGGTGATGAACTCCTTCACCCAAATTGCTTCATGCGCTGCCTCCGAGGCTGCCATGTACTCCGCTTCACATGTAGATCCCGCCACGACGCTCTGCTTGCAACTGCACCAGCTTACTGCCCCACCATTCAAAATATACACGTATCCGGTTTGTGACTTAGAGTCATCCAGATCTGTGCCGAAGCTAGCGTCGACGTAACCCTTTACGACGAGCTCTTCGTCACCTCCATAAATGAGAAACATTTCCTTAGTCCTTTTCAGGTACTTCAGGATATTCTTGACCGCTGTCCAGTGTTCCTTGCCGGGATTACTTTGGTACCTTCCTACCAAACTTACGGCAAGGTTTACATCAGGTCTGGTACACAACATTGCATACATAATAGACCCTATGGCTGAGGCATAGGGGATGACACTCATCTCTTCTATATCTTCTGCCTTGGTCGGACATTGAGCTAAGCTCAATTTCACACCTTGCAACACAGGCAAGAACCCCTTCTTAGACTGATCCATATTGAACTTCTTCAATATCTTATCCAGGTATGTGCTTTGTGAAAGACCTATGAGGCGTCTTGATCTATATCTATAGATCTTGATGCCTAATATATAAGCAGCTTATCCAAGGTCCTTCATTGAAAAAATCTTATTCAAGTAGGCCTTAATGCTGTCCAAAAGCTCTATATCATTTCCCATCAAAAGTATGTCATCTACATATAATATGAGAAATGCCACAGAGCTCCCACTCACTTTCTTGTAAACGCATGCTTCTCCATAAGTCTGCATAAACCCAAACGCTTTGATCATCTCATCAAAGCGAATGTTCCAACTCCGAGATGCTTGCACCAGCCCATAAATCGAGCGTTGGAGCTTGCACACCTTGTCAGCATTCTTAGGATCGACAAAACCTTCCGGCTGCATCATATACAATTCTTCCTTAAGGAAACCATTAAGGAATGCCATTTTGACGTCCATTTGCCATATCTCATAATCATAGAATGCGGCAATTGCTAACATGATTCGGACGGACTTTAGCTTCACTACCGGTGAGAAAGTCTCATCGTAGTCAACCCCTTGAACTTGTCGATAACCCTTAGCGACAAGCCGAGCTTTATATATGGTCACATTACCATCCGTGTCTATCTTCTTCTTAAAGATCCATTTATTTTCTATGGCTCGCCGATCATCGGGCAAGTCAGTCAAAGTCCATACTTCGTTTTCATACATGGATCCTATCTTGGATTTCATGGCTTCCAGCCATCTGTCGGAATCCGGGCCCGCCATCGCTTCTTCATAGTTCGAAGGTTCACCGTTGTCTAACAACATGATTTCCAAGATAGGGTTGCCGTACCACTCTGGTGCGGAACGTGTCCTTGTGGACCTACGAAGTTCAGTAGCAACTTGATCTGAAGTTTCATGATCATCATCATTAACTTCCTCTCTAGTCGGTGCAGGCACCTCAGGAACATTTTCTTGAGTTGCGCTATTTTCCGGTTCAAGAGGTAATACTTCATCAAGTTCTACTTTCCTCCCACTTACTTCTTTCGAGAGAAACTCCTTCTCTAGAAAGGATCCATTCTTGGCAACAAATATCTTGCCTTCGGATCTAAGGTAGAAGGTATACCCAATGGTTTCTTTAGGGTGTCCTATGAAGACGCATTTTTCCAACTTGGGTTCGAGCTTTTCAGGTTGAAGTTTCTTGACATAAGCATCGCATCCCCAAACTTTTAGAAACGACAGCTTAGGTTTCTTCCCAAACCATAATTCAAACGGTGTCGTCTCAACGGATTTCGACGGAGCCCTATTTAAAGTGAATGCGGCAGTCTCTAAAGCATAGCCCCAAAATGACAGCGGTAAATCGGTAAGAGACATCATAGATCGCACCATATCCAATAGAGTGCGATTACGACGTCGGGACACACCATTACGCTGAGGTGTTCTAGGCGGCGTGAGTTGTGAAACTATTCCACATTTTCTTAAGTGTGTGCCAAATTCGTGACTCAAGTATTCTCCTCCACGATCTGATCGCAAAAACTTGATTTTTCTGTCATGTTGATTCTCAACCTCACTCTGAAATTCCTTGAACTTTTCAAAGGTTTCAGACTTGTGTTTCATTAAGTAGACATACCCATATCTACTCAAGTCATCAGTGAGGGTGAGAACATAACGATAGCCACCGCGAGCCTCAACGCTCATTGGACCGCACACATCAGTATGTATGATTTCCAATAAGTTGGTTGCTCGCTCCATTGTTCCTGAGAACGGAGTCTTAGTCATTTTACCCATGAGGCATGGTTCGCACGTGTCAAATGATTCGTAATCAAGAGACTCTAAAAGTCCATCTGCATGGAGATTCTTCATGCGTTTGACACCTATGTGACCAAGACGGCAGTGCCACAAGTATGTGGGACTATCATTGTCAACCTTACATCTTTTGGTACTCACACTATGAATATGTGTAGCATTACACTCGAGATTCATTAAGAATAAACCATTCACCATCGGAGCATGACCATAAAACATATCTCTCATATAAATAGAACAACCATTATTCTCGGATTTAAATGAGTAGGCATCTCGTATTAAACGAGATCCCGATACAATGTTCATGCTCAAAGCTGGCACTAAATAACAATTATTGAGGTTTAAAACTAATCCCGAAGGTAAATGTAGAGGTAGCGTGCCGACGGCGATCACATTGACCTTGGAACCATTCCCAACGCGCATCGTCACCTCGTCCTTCACCAGTCTCCGCTTATTCCGCAGCTCCTGTTTTGAGTTACAAATGTGAGCAACTGCACCGGTATCAAATACCCAGGAGCTACTACAAGTACTGGTAAGGTACACATCAATTACATGTATATCACATATCCCTTTTGTTTTGCCGGCCTTCTTGTCTACTAAGTATTTGGGGCAGTTCCGTTTCCAGTGACCACTTCCCTTGCAATAAAAGCACTCAGTCTTGGGCTTGGGTCCATTCTTTGGCTTCTTCCCGGCAGCTTGCTTGCCGGGCGCGGCAACTCCCTTGCCGTCCTTCTTGAAGTTCTTTTTACCCTTGCCCTTCTTGAACTTGGTGGTTTTATTGACCATCAATACCTGATGTTCCTTTTTGACTTCTACCTCTGCTGATTTCAGCATTGAAAATACCTCAGGAATGGTCTTTTCCATCCCCTGCATATTGAAGTTCATCACAAAGCTCTTGTAGCTCGGTGGAAGCGACTGTAGGATTCTGTCAATGACCGCGTCATCCGGGAGACTAACTCCTAGCTGAGTCAAGCGGTTATGTAACCCAGACATAGTGAGTATGTGCTCACTGACAGAACTGTTTTCCTCCATCTTACAGCTGAAGAATTTGTTGGAGACTTCATATCTCTCGACCCGGGCATGAGCTTGAAAAACCATTTTCAGCTCTTCGAACATCTCATATGCTCCATGTCTCTCAAAACGCTTTTGGAGCCCCGGCTCTAAGCTGTAAAGCATGCCGCACTGAACGAGGGAGTAGTCATCAGCACGTGTCTGCCAAGCGTTCATAACGTCTTGGTTCTGTGGGACGGGTGCGTCACCTAGCGGTGCTTGTAGGACATATTCTTTCTTGGCAGCTATGAGGATAATCCTCAGGTTCCGGACGCAGTCCGTATAATTGCTGCCATCGTCTTTCAGCTTGGTTTTCTCTAGGAACGCGTTGAAGTTGAGGACTATGTTGGCCATTTGATCTACAAGACATATTGTAAATAATTTAGACTAAGTTCATGATAATTAAGTTCATCTAATCAAATTATTCAATGAACTCCCACTCAGATAGACATCCCTCTAGTCATCTAAGTATAACATGATCCGAGTTAACTAGGCCGTGTCCGATCATCACGTGAGACGGACTAGTCAACTTCGGTGAACATCTTCATGTTGATCGTATCTTCTATACGACTCATGCTCGACGTTTCGGTCTTCTGTGTTCCGAGGCCATGTCTGTACATGCTAGGCTCGTCAAGTCAACCTAAGTGTTTGCATGTGTAAATCTGTCTTACACCCGTTGTATGTTAACGTTAGAATCTATCACACCCGATCATCACGTGGTGCTTCGAAACAACGAACTGTCGCAACAGTGCACAGTTAGGGGGAACACTTTCTTGAAATTATTATGAGGGATCATCTTATTTACTACCGTCGTTCTATGTAAACAAGATGCAAAAACATGATAAACATCACATGCAATCAAATAATAAAAGTGACATGATATGGCCAATATCACATAGCTCCTTTGATCTCCATCTTGGGGCTCCATGATCATCTTGTCACCGGCATGACACCATGATCTCCATCATCATGATCTCCATCATCGTGTCTCCATGTAGTTGCTTGCCAACTATTACTTCTACTACTATGGCTAACACGTTTAGCAATAAAGTAAAGTAATTTACATGGCGTTTCTCAATGACACGCAGGTCATACAAAAATAAAGACAACTCCTATGGCTCCTGCCGGTTGTCATACTCATCGACATGCAAGTCGTGATTCCTATTACAATAGCATGAACATCTCATACATCACATATATATCATTCATCATTCATCACAACTTTGGCCATATCACATCACAAAACACTTGCTGCAAAAACAAGTTAGACGTCCTCTAATAGTTGTTGCAAGTTTTACGTGGCTGCAAGAGGGTTCTAGCAAGAACGTTTTCTTACCTACGTGAAAGCCACAACGTGATTTGTTAACTTCTATTTACCCTTCATAAGGACCCTTTTCATCGAATCCGCTCCAACTAAAGTGGGAGAGACAGACACCCGCCAGCCACCTTATGCAACTAGTGCATGTCAGTCGGTGGAACCGGTCTCACGTAAGCGTACGTGTAAGGTTGGTCCGGGCCACTTCATCCCACAATACCGTTGAAGCAAGATAAGACTAGTAGCGGCAAGAAAGTTGACAACATCAACGCCCACAACAAATTGTGTTCTACTCGTGCAAGAGAACTACGCATAGACCTAGATCATGATGCCACTGTTGGGGAACGTTGCAGAAAACAAAAAAATTCGTACGGTTTCACCAAGATCCATCTATGAGTTCATCTAACAACAAGTGATCGGATGCATCTACATACCTTTGTAGATCGCGAGCGAAAGCGTTCAAAGAACGGGGATGAGGGAGTCGTACTCGACGTGATCCAAATCACCGGAGATCCTAGCGCCGAACGGACGGCACCTCCACGTTCAACACACGTACGGTCAGCGTGACGTCTCCTTCTTCTTGATCCAGCAAGGGGCAAGGAGAGGTTGAGGAAGATGGCTCCAGCAGCAGCACGACAGCGTGGTGGTGATGGAGCTGCAGTACTCCGGCAGGGCTTCGCCAAGCTCTATGGAGGAGGAGGATGTGCTGGAGAGGGAGAGGGAGGCACCAAAGGCAAAGGTCAGAGGTCCTCCATCCCCCCCACTATATATAGGGGGGCCTAGGGGGCCCTAGGGGGGCGGCGGCCAAGGGGTGGGGGGCTTGCCCCCCAAGCAAGGGGGTGCCCCCCCTTTAGGGTTTCCCCCACCCTAGGTGCATGGGCCCTAGGGGAAGTGGCGCCCCAGCCCACTTTGGGCTGGATCCCTTCCCACTTCAGCCCATGAGGCCCTCCGGGATAGGTGGCCCCACCCGGTGGACCCCCGGGACCCTTCCGGTGGTCCCGGTACAATACCGGTGACCCCGAAACTTGTCCCGACGGCCGAAATAGCACTTCCTATATATAATTCTTTACCTCCGGACCATTCCGGAACTCCTCGTGACGTCCGGTGTCTCATCCGGGACTCCGAACAACATTCGGGTTACTGCATATACATATCCCTACAACCCTAGCGTCACCGAACCTTAAGTGTGTAGACCCTACGGGTTCGGGAGACATGTAGACATGACCGAGATCGTTCTCCGGTCAATAACCAACAGCGGGATCTAGATACCCATGTTGGCTCCCACATGCTCCTCGATGATCTCATCGGATGAACCACGATGTCGAGGATTCAAGCAACCCCGTATACAATTCCCTTTGTCAATCGGTATGTTACTTGCCCGAGATTCGATCGTCGGTATCCCAATACCCCGTTCAATCTCGTTACCGGCAAGTCCCTTTACTCGTACCGTAATGCATGATCCCGTGACCAGACACTTGGTCACATTGAGCTCATTATGATGATGCATTACCGAGTGGGCCCAGAGATACCTCTCCGTCACACGGAGTGACAAATCCCAGTCTTGATCCATGTCAACCCAACAGACACTTTCGGAGATACTCGTAGTATACCTTTATAGTCACCCAGTTATGTTGTGACGTTTGGTACACCCAAAGCACTCCTACGGTATCCGGGAGTTACACGATCTCATGGTCTAAGGAAAGGATACTTGACATTGGAAAAACTCTAGCAAACAAACTATACGATCTTATGCTATGTTTAGGATTGGGTCTTGTCCATCACATCATTCTCCTAATGATGTGATCCCGTTATCAATGACATACAATGTCCATAGTTAGGAAACCATGACTATCTGTTGATCAACGAGCTAGTCAACTAGAGGCTTACTAGGGACATGTTGGCGTCTATGTATTCACACATGTATTACAATTTCCGGATAACACAATTATAGTATGAATAAAAGACAATTATCATGAACAAGGAAATATAATAATAATCCTTTTATTATTGCCTCTAGGGCATATTTCCAACAAGAAAGGTGTGTAAGCTAGTGAAATCTCTGTATAGCCTGAAACAAGCGCCTAAGCAATGGCATGAGAATTTCAACACTACTCTGACATCTGCTGGCGTTGTTGTGAACGAAGCTGACAAATGTGAATACTATCGCTATGGTGGGGGCGAAGGAGTTATACTATGTCTGTATGTCGATGACATACTGATATTTGGGACCCACCTTAAGGTCATTGAGGAGGTCAAGTCTTTTCTATCTCACAACTTTGAGATGAAGGAGCTGGGTGTGGCTGATGTTATCCTGAACATCAAGCTACTGAGAAATTCTAAGGGTGGAATTACACTTTTGCAATCCCACTATGTTGAGAAGATTTTGAGACGTTTTGGATATTCGGACTGCAAACCTTCTGCAACACCATATGATCCTAGCGTGCGGATTCAAAAGTTCAAAGGCACGACTATAGATCAATTGAGATATTCTCAAATGGTTGGTTCACTGATGTACCTAGCATGTGCTACTCGTCCTGACATCTCATTTGCTGTGTGTAAACTGAGCCGGTTTGTTTCCAATCCGGGAGATGTGCATTGGCATGCTGTTGAGCGAGTGATGCATTATTTGCAAGGTACTGTGAACTATGGAATTCACTATTCTGGGTACCCGACGGTACTTGAGGGGTATAGTGATTCGAATTGGATATCTGATGCTGATAAGATGAAAGCCACAACTGGACATGTCTTCACACTTGGTGGTGGTGCTGTTTCCTGGAAGTCTTGCAAGTAGACGATTTTAACCAGATCGACTATGGAAGCAGAACTCACAGCATTAGACACATCATGCGTCGAAGTAGAATGGCTTTGAGAGCTTTTGATGGATTTGCCGGTGGTTGATAAACCAGTGTCGGCTGTCCTTATGAACTGTGACAATCAAACAGTGATTGCCAAGACTAAGAGTTCAAAGGACAACATGAAATCCACAAAGCACATAAGAAGAAGATTGAAATCTGTCAGAAAATCAAGAAACTCCGGAGTAATAGCGTTGGATTATATTCAGACGGCTAAGAATCTGGCAGACCCTTTTACGAAAGGGCTATCACGGATTGTGATAGAAAATGCATCGAGGAAGATGGGTATGAGACCCACGTAAGTTGTCATGGGGGGTAACCCAACCTATGTGATCGGAGATCCCATGAATTAGGACCTGGGAAAAATAATCTAGCGGTCAACTAAGGAGAGTATCCTTAATTAACCCACTCCGTTGGAGATGCACAATACTCTCAATTCTGTAAGGCATGGCGACTTTTGTCTTAATGTGTTCTAAAGCTTGTGTAAGCAAGATGCTAACCTACAGAGCATTCTTTGGAGGAACACACAAATGTGAGCCCGACTGCTGGTCACAGTCGATGAGATTGGGTAATCTCTATTAAGCTCATGAAAGGTACAGAGTATGACTAATAAGCTCTACCCGTGGGGTTTAGCCTACGGCAACCATGTATCAGCTGACAATAGACGAAACTTCTGCACGCCAAACTGACAATTCAAGGCATAGTCCATTGTTCAGTTGTGAAGAAGTCTAATCCTGTTGCTCTAGGTGGAAGTTCAACTTAACAGTCTCCACTGAAAATTCTGGTATATCAAACATTGTTTGGAATAGTTGACAAACTTATGTGCCTCGAGATCTGGTGGGGGATTGTTTGATTATGGATGGGCTTAGGCCCATATAAGACAATAATCCCTGGTTAATCTTGAGGCCCATGTATGAGATGGCAGGTGGTGGGAAGTTTAGTCCCACCTTGCTAGTTGAAGAGAGTTGAGACCCCTTTATAAGGGTTGCTCTACCACTTTCCATTGGGAGTTTGTGAAGAGGAGTGGTACACACGCGCTCCTCCGCCGCCCGCCTCGCCACGCCTCGCCTCGCCTCGTCACGACGCGCCCGCGTCGCGGGTTGCGGGAATGAGCCGAGCCGAAGCTTATTTTTGCCGCTCAGGAACGAATTAATTAATCAGGGATTAATTAACGAGTCGCTAACATGTGGGCTACTGTCCAAGACGTTGGACTGTGGGCTGACTTGTTGCCGGGATTCGTCGACTCCCTTGCCAGGGGTGCGACCCTTGACGGGACCCGCGTTGACAGGATTCATCGACTCCCTTGCCGGGAGTGCGACCCTTGCCGGAAACAACGACTCCCTTGCCGGGAGTGGGTCAACTCGGCCGTGGGCCTCCGCAAGGCCCACGACTTTCTCCGTTACGGACTATATAAGAAGGCTCTGGCTAGTGAAATAACCTAGTTCGGTTCACTCACTCCCTCTCGCGTGACCTAGTCGTCATCTACTGTTCCTCACTCTGTGCTGCCTCCGGCGATCCCATCCCGCCGACCACGTGCACGGCTGATCGGGAGAGCAGGTGCCTCCGGAACCCTGTCGTTCGAGATCCTGCCCGGGAGAACGACAATAAGGTTTTTGAGGAGCGTCTCGACGCGACTGCTCCCGATCCGTCCCCAACTCTGTTCGCCTCTGCTTCCACTACTTTCTCTGCATCGATACCATGACCAACGACGCCGCCGCTAAGAAGAAGGCCACGAACGACGCCGAGGCTGCTGCTGCCGCCGCCGCGTTGGCCTGGCCAACCGGAGGGTATGATCTGTTCATCCCTCGTTTACAACTACTTATGCTAGCCGTATATGTGCTGCCCATAAAAGGTTCGATTCTATGTTCTGTACGTGCTAGTATGCTTAGGTATCGCTATGAGATGTATACCTTTTATGCCATTCTTACTGTTTACTCGTGGATAAGTCTAATCGGAAAAGTGCTAACATTTCCAACACCCTTCGACGATGCTTGATACACCATCAGGACGGAGATAGCACGTAGAAGACATTATTTCAACTAAGGGGTATTGCCGCCGCCACATAGCCCCAACCAAGACGCGGAATCTAACAAAAACGAGAACGGGGTCCCTCCCGCCGGCGGGGGGTCAGGATCCTCCGCACCTCCATGGCCTAGAGGCCCTCGGAGATGGGACGGATCGGCAGCAGCATCGATGGGAGGAGAAGAGATTTTTTTGTGAAGGAGGAAAGAGATGGAAGAATATTTTCTTCCGACAGCAAATAGTTTGTACGTATAAGACTGGGCGTAACCTAGGCCAGGAGTAGGCCTGTCGCGCCACTCCGGCCCACACCCAAATAGTACTATACACATCACATCATCATCATCACCACCACCACTGGCGGAGGCATTCAGTGGGCAAGGTGTGGCGCCTGCCATACCTTGATCGGGTGCAAATTTTCTTTTATATGTACGCATCGTCTCCCTGGTCGCTTAGTCGCTGGCCACGCTAATTAGTGTGCCACGAAAATCGCTAAAGACCTGGAGAAAATCGCTTGTTTGGATGCCATCAGATGGGCCACGAGCGGATGGGCCACGAGCTGCTGCAGGAGACGCATCCCTTCGCACTTTGCACGCACAGGTCGTTCACGAGCCAGATCGAAACGAAGCGCAGACGACCAAACCTAGCACTCGGGAGCAATTTCGCTCGGCCAAACCTATCACGGCGGCGACGGCTGGCCAGGAGGACGGGACGGTCGATGGCGGGGCGGGGTGTCGAACAAGCAGGTGGTCGGGCGCACTGCGGCGGCTGAGGGTTGGGGTTGGCAGGCGGCGTCAAGGAGTAACGACGCAGCCGCACAGGCGCAGCGTCATCCTCTTGGGGCGGCAACGTCGCATCAAGCTTTGAGTCCATCACGGGCTCACGGGCGTTGGCTGGTGCATTGAATGTAGAGGAAAGGAAAGAGGCTAGTAAAGCCAATGGAAAAGAGGGAGGCAGAGGTATATTTTTCTGAAATTGAACAATTTGTATCATGCAATTATAGTGATTTCAGACTTTCAGTGATAATGGCACCGCCATTGCTTGGGTCTTCTAGACGCCAGTGAAATCTTCTTTATCAGTATGTTTTAGGTTGTTTTTCTATTGAAACATGTCTACATTTACAATGTATTTGATTTTTTATTTGTACCGTGCATTTTTAGTGTATATTGACTGTTTTGATTCGCACCAAAAAATTATTTGCTTAAACTTTGCCACACTTTAATTTTGTTTCGTCCTCCACCTTTGATCACCACCATCATGTTTTTAACAGCGAGGTTGGACAAATGATCGAGCCTCGGCAGGGGTGTGTAGCATCCGATTGGACCTGGCGAGTGCTCCGTCTATTCAAACCAGATACGGCTACGGTCAAAGCAGCACGCAGGGAGTGCCCGGACGCGGCATGCAGGCACGCAGGCGAGCCGCACCGCAATGATCGACGGCTGCGCCCGCTCGATCGGCGCGTCCGTTGGCCATGCACGCACGCGCGCGCCAGTATTGGGATCAGGTGACTTGCCCACTGGCAGTCACGCCGTAACATGCGGCCATCAATCCAGCGCCTATTCAACATCCAATGGAGGGGATTGATCCATGAGAAACCAGCCAACACTTTAGCAGTTTTTAGGACGTCCACACTTATAGTTTTACATGTACATGCAACAAGCTATGCACTAAGTGCTCTCCACAGTACAAATACATTTAAAATAATTACTAGTAGTAATTAAGACTAAATTTTAATAGCAACAACTAGACTGAATGTACGCATGCTCTATGATTAACAAGTTCTATATATTATATTGCAAAGTTTTTTATATTACATTTAAACCGGATGATTTTTAACAAGTTTAATTATTGAAAAAAACTAAACTAAAACTAAGGAGGTACCGCACGGTGACCTCGGTCGCATGAACACCCTGGTTGGCAGCACATTTGGTCACTGTTTGTGTCGTCGTTGTCGCTGTCGGAGGGCGGCGTCGGCACCGCGCGGATGTCTCCTTGGTGGTCCTAGACTGGCCCTTGGCCCAGGCTAGCGCGAGGTCAGGCTCGACACCACCCAGTCTGGCACGATATCTGACGCCGTGCTGAACGTGGTCCGGAACTCGTGTTCATATTGAACGGCCGGGAGGGTGGCTCCGCCTTCACCTCCTCGACGCGACCAATTTTGACAACGTGGTAGCACGGTGGTGACGCCAACTCCTGCTTGACGTAGCTGATAGGCAACGATGGTGACTCCCACTTGACGCGATGGAGAGGCAGCGACGGCGGCCGGAGTAGGGTTCTCGGTCATGCCTTAAATAGCGGGGGCAAGCGGGCCAACGCCGCTTCACTGCGGCGCAACACCCAAAGTAGGGTTTTCGGTCACGTCAGTCTGACCGGCATCCATGTCGTCAAAGGGTGTCCACTTTGGAGCGGGAAGATTGGCATGAATGTGCGACAATCGTTCGAGACCCATATTTTTGAACTTCTTGTTTGAATTTTCGCGACGACAGTTGGAGATCCGTCTGGTACCTCGCTTAGTTTTTCTTAAATAGTTGAACTTCTTAAAAATCATCTGATTTAAATGTAACATATAGAACTTGTTAAAAATAGCCACCATCTCTGCTGCGTAGCATGCGCACAAGCATCTCCTCCACTCCCTCGACGATGACATCGTGCCAGACTGGGTGGTGTCAGACCTGACCTCGCGCTAGCCTGGGCCGAGGGCCGGTCCAGAACCACCGTGGAGACGTCCACGTGGTGCCGACGCCGCCCTTCGACAGCGACATCGACGGCACGAACAGCGACCAATGTGCTGCCAACCAGAGCGTTCATGCGATCGAGGTCACCGTCTGGTACCTCGCTTATTAGTTTTAGTTTAGTTTTTTGCAATAATTAAACTTGTTAAAAATCATCCGGTTTAAATATAATATAGAAAACTTTGCAATATAATGTATAGAACTTGTTAATCATAGGGCATGCGTACGTTCAGTCAGGTTGTTGCTATTAAAATTTATTCTTAATTACTACTAGTAATTATTCTAAATGTATTTGTTGTGGAGAGCACTTAGTGCATAGCTTGTTGCATATATACACGTAAAACTATAAGTGTGGGCATCCTAAAAACTGCAAAGTGTTGGCTGGTTTCTCATGGATCAATCCCCTCCATTGAATGTTGAATGGACGCTGGATTGATGGCCGCATGTTACGGCGTGACTGCCAGTGGGCAAGTCACCTGATCCCAGTCCGCCCGGATGGCTATGGCCGCAGCGCAGGGGCAACCGCCTGCCTGCCTGGCGCATCCCGGCACCGGCATGCATCGCCGCATGATTACACGGAGGACGCCTCGCTGCATGCTGGGATCGATGCGCGCGACGTGATGGGCTTCCCTTCCCTCGCAAATGATGGATGCATATGCTGCGCTGGTTTTCGTCAGAGACGTACCACGTTGCCAGCTCCCCATGACACGGCTAGCTCTTCTAGCTAGGCCAAATCTTTTGGGCAAGCAAATATCTAGTTTTACTTACCACACGCCAGTCATTTCGCCGCGGCGTTTTGGTGCCGAGAACGGCTAAATTTCGTGTTTTGACTTTTTCTAAAACTTATTCAAGATTTAACCTTAGTTTGAATTTTTTTCAAAATCTGACCATTTTACTACCGCTAAGGATCATGACGTTAGGGTATAACAGCCTACGGCCAAGGTCCCTGGCCGCCAAAAATCTCCTAAGTTTTGAACACAGTGTGTGCTTGTGCCTGCCGCCAAACACCTTGATGGTAGGATTGTGTAGACTACCGCCAGCCCTGTTTGCGGTAGCGATGTTTCCTTCCGCCAAAGTCTCTGGCGGTAGGCTGCTAGATCCTACCGCCATGGACTCTGACGGTAGCAAAAAGGCCAGATCTTAATTTTTTTTCAAACTAGGGTCAAATCTTAAATAGGTTTCAGAAAAGGGTAAAAAAATATTTGCCGCCGAGAACTACCGCCCCGCTCCGGCGCTCTCGATCGACTCTCGTGTCACTCGTGTGCCTCTTCCCGTGATTGGTACAACAGCTTTTTCATCTACGTACGCGTACTTCGTGCTGTGTAAAGGCAATCGATCGGTCGAGCGCAGCGTGAAGGAGCATGCGTGTATGATTGGGTTTGCTGGTGTACCATAATCGGAAGATGGTGTAAGCACTCTAGTGCTGTTAGCATTCGTAGGCTCCCCGTGAGATTATCTTTTTGTCCTTTTCTTGAGGGATTTTCAGTTTTTCTTTTCTGGAATACGCATAAGCATGCGTATAGTGCATTCATAGAAATAGGAGGGCGTGTGTGTGGAAGAGCATCCATACACGAGTACACCAAAATTACATCTCACGATCACCCGCATGTACAATCGTGGGTAGAAAATCGTCATCTCCTGTCTAAATTTGCATGCGCCTGCCACTCCTTGCGTTCTTAAAGAATCTCGGCGATCGCCAATTTGACCGAGGAGATAATCTCAACGGCATTACTATGTTTCCATAGTTGACATATGATCAAAGTGACTGAGGTATTCATGTCCTTGCTCATGCTCGGCGTTGGGATAATGATGTGCACCATGGCAGCAGCTTGTCGTCCATCCTTGGTGTCCATTACTTCATACCAGAGTGCTCTAGCAAAAGAACATGTGATGAGCAGGTGATCTATCCCCTCGGGAGCCCGGTCACACATCGGGTAGGTTCGCTGATGAGGCAACCAACCCCTTGCGGCGAGTCGGTCAGAGATCCAATATCGATTTCGAAGACCTAGCCAGGAAAACAACTTGCACCGAAGTGGGGCTCATGATTTCCAAGTGAAAATGCCCCCCAAGTCATGTTCACATCCTGTAAACCTGGTGGCATAGGCAGATCGGACCGAGCATTGGTCTGAGGCCTCCCAAGCCCATCTCACCACATCTTCCGAACATTCTGGCATTGGCGATGTTTTTGCGTCGTTACCTTGTTGAAGACATTGCTCGGAATTGCTTGAACTTAATCTCCAGGGTGAAAACCCATGATCTAACCTTCGATGGTTGAACCTAGCAATGGCGGCACTTGAGTGTCGTTCCCTTTTTGAAGGCGTTGCTATTGGAGAACTTTTTTGTTGTACTTGTGATGTCGAGAATGGTTGGTGCGGATATGATCGCTGCTGTAACTTGTTGATCATTGTTTTGATCACTTCAGAGTTTTTCTTTTTTTTACTCCACCAAGGCATAGCTTGGGTCTTATATGACTTTGCTATTTGGCGATGTAATTTTTTATGTGTGTGTGTTGGTGTTGACTGTGTGCATCTTAACTATGCAGAGGCCGGGTGTGTGCTTATTGTGTTTGTATCCCCTTGATGCTTCATTATGAGTTAATAAAATTCACCCTTTATCGAAAAAATCTCCACCACATATATCCGTTCCCAGATAAACATGTATTGAGCCGGCTCGTCTTGTCGTAAGTTGGGACCCAAACCAAGTGGCCATGTGCCATTGAACGCGTCAAAGACTGTCCGCATTGCCCGCACTTTTGGTTGTATCCGATCATATAGATTAACAGCAATATCTTGGATTTTGTACGCGTTGAGCCATCTATCTTCCCAAAAAAATATGATGGTCGTGCAAACAACAGTGTCCATGGGATTCGCCTTCAGGAAGAGCATAACGTCATCAGCGAAAAATGACACCCAGTTTGCGAGTGCACGCTTGGCAAGGGGTGTTAGCAGTTGCTTTCCATCGACATAGCTGAACATATGTTGCAAGGCCTCCATGACCAGTATGAAGAGCATCGGTGCGAGGGAGTCCCCTTGTCGCAGGCCTCTCGCATTGCATATTGTACTTTTGGGCATGGCGTTTACAAGCACATGAATGGTACAATGGAAAAGCAGGCCACAAATCCATGAAGTTAACTTGCGGCCAAAACCCATCTAGACAAGTCTATTGTATCAAAAGCCTTAGGAATATCCTTCTAAAAAAAGCCTTAGGAATATCCAACTTTAGTAGACCTGCCAGCTCTCCAACGTGTGTAGTATTCTTGTCGTTCCTTGAACAAGCATGAAGTTATCATGAAGTATTCTCCCCTTTACGAATGTGCTCTAGTGCTTGCCTACTAGGCTGTGCAGGCACGACGCGACTCTGTTTACTTCTGAACCACTTGTGTGCAATGGTGTTACTAAATCGTTTTTTACTTATGAGCCAGAATTCAATAGTCCTTGATATTAAGCCATGACCTCTCTTCTCTCTATTGAAGTCCCACAAAACTACTCTGAACAATGATTAAGAGCATTGCTCGTCGGCTTAATCAAGAGAAACTATCCAGCAAAAGAGACTCCGAACAAAAAATTCTGGTTACTATCGCCGACCACCAGCTGACATGGCCACACTCACACAAAGTCTAACACACACTACTTCTAAAAGAGATACAATATATGGCTACCTGAGAGCATCTCTAGCCAATCTCTTAAAACCTTTAGAGGAGTAAATTCAAAGAGGACGAAAGTGTTGGCGTCGACACTGACGACTCGTCCTCGTCTAGTGGTTCATAGACCATCTTGGGCCACCAGTCTAGTCCTTCAGAGATCATAGCCCAGTCGGATGCCTCTCGTGGGGGTGATGGTGGTGGTGGCTGCGGCGGTGCTAGTGGCGGGGTCTATGAAAATGATGGTGGTGGCCGTGGGGGTGGTGGTGCTTTCTTTGGAGGTGGTGAGCACAAAAGTGCTTGAGTTGATGACCACAAAACATGGCTTTGATACGACTTGATCCATGACATGAAGACAAGCTATGTTGTGGTGAGTTTGGATCATACTTGATCGGTGTGGTGCCTTTCAGATGAACTTGCTACTTCTTGAGCTTGCATTGATTTTACCCTTGAAGAAAAAAGGGTGATGCAACAAAGTAGAGATAAGTATTTCCCTTAGTTAAGAACCAAGGTATCAATCCAGTAGGAGAAACACACAAGTCCCCAATAGATGCACCTGCATAAACTAACAAACACTTGCACACAATGCGAAAAAGGGGCTGTCAATCCCTTCAAGGTCATTAGCAAGGGTGAGATCTGATAGAGATTAATACAAAAGATAAGTAAACATGTAAAATAAAGTAAAGATAAATAAATTGCAGCAACATATTTTTGGGTTTTTAGTTTTATAGATCTGGAAATAATATGATAAAAATAGACCCGGGGGCCATATGTTTCACTAGAGGCTTCTCTCTTGAAGAAAGCATACGGTGGGTGAACAATTACTGTAGAGCAATTGATAGAAAAGCGCATAGTTATGACGACATCTAAGGCAATGATCATGAATATAGACATCACATTCGTGACAAGTAGGCCAAAATGATTCTGCATCTACTACTGTTACTCCACACATCGACTGCTATCCAGCATGCATCTAGTGTATTAAGTTAACAAGAACGGAGTAACGCCTTAAGCAAGATGACATGATGTAGAGGAATAGATCCAAACAATATGGTAAAACCCCCATCTTTTTATCCTTAATGGAAACAATACAAATACGTCCCTCTCTACCCCTATTGTCACTGGGTGAGGACCCCGCAAAATTGAACCCATCACAAAGCACCTCTTCCATTGCAAGATAGATCAATCTAGTTGGCCAAACCAAATCAATAGATCAGACAGAAATACAAAGCTATCTTAATAATGCATAAAAGAGTTCAGAGAAGACTCGAATAATATTTACAAATAATCTGATCATAAACCCACAATTCATCAGATCTCAACAAACACACCGCAAAAGAAGATTACATCGAATAGAACTCCAAGAACATCGAGGAGAAAATTGTATTGAAGATCAAAGTGAGAGAAGAAGCCAACTAGCTACTTGCTATGGACCCATAGGTCTGTGGTAAACTACTCACACATCATCGGAAGGGCAGCAAGGTTGGTGTAGAGGCCCTCCGAGATCGAATCCCCCTCCGGCAGATTGCCAGAAAAGGCCCCAAGAAGGGATCTCATGAGAATAGAAGCTTGCGGCGGCGAAAAAATATTTTTGGTGTGCCCCTGGTATACGGGGAATATTTGGGTATTTATAGAGGTGGAATTAAGGTTAGGTGAGTCCCGAGGGGCCCACAAGCTCGGGGGTGCGCCACTAGGGCTTGTGGCCCTCTCGTGGCTCCTCTGGCCTCCTCTTGAAGCTTTGGGGTAGTCTTCTGGATCAAGAAAAATCCTCAAAAAGTTTCGTTCCATTTGGACTCCGTTTGTTATTGATTTTCTGTAAAAGACAAAAACAAGGAAAAAACAGCAACTGGCACTGGACACTGGGTTAATAGGTTAGTCCTAAAAATGATATAAAATAGCATCTTAAGGCATATAAAACAACCAAGATGGATAATATAATAGCATGAAACAATCAAAAATTATAACAACCTTGGGAACGTATCAAGCATCTCCAAGCTTAATTCCTGCTCGTCCTCGAGTAGGTAAATGATAAAAACATAATTTCTGATGTGGAATGCTACCTAACATGTTTATCAAGTAATCTTTTTTATTGTGGCCCTCGAAACAAAGTACTAATACGCATGCTCCTAGGGGATAGATTGGTAGGAAAATACCATCACCCGTCCCTGACTGCCACTCATAAGGAAGACAATTAATAATAAATCATGCTTCAACTTCATCACATAACGTAAGACCACATGTGCATGCTTCAGGAATCACAAACTGTAACACAAGTATTTCTATTAACCCACAATTACCGACTAGCATAACTCTAATATCACCATCTTTATATCTCAAAACAATTGCAAAGAATCAAACTTCTCATATATTCAATGATCTACATGAAAGTTTTTATTATATCTTTCTTGAATACGCATCATATTAGGACCAAATTCATAACCTAAGCAAATTGCCATACTATTTTTAAGACTCTCAAAATAATATAAGTGAAGCATGAGAGTTCATCAATTTCTTCCGTGCTCTAAAAAGATATAAGTGAAGCATTAGAGCAACTACCTACCTCAAAAGATATAAGTGAAGCACATAGAGTATTCTAGTAAATTCACGATTAACGGGTGTCCCTCTCAAAAGGTGTCTATAGCAAGGATGATTTGGCAAACTAAAAAGCAAAGACTCATATAATACAAGATGCTCCAAGCAAAACACATATCAAGTGGTGAATAAAAATATAGCCTCAAGTAACTTTACCGATGGATCATAGACAAAAGAGGGGATGCCATCTAGGGCATCCCCAAGCTTAGATGCTTGGTTGTCCTTGAATATTATACTAGTACAACGACGTGATATACAAACGGTTTTTAACCCCTTTCCGCGACGGCATTTGGAACCGTCGCCAAGTGAGTGTGGGCGATAGGGGGGGTCCATCCCACACGACCCAGAAACCGTCAGGGATAGGCCCTCCTGGCTCATGGGCTATGGAAAAATGAGCTCGTGTGCGATCTGGCGGGGCATCGAAACCTAATTGTTTCCGTTTGTATGTACATCCCACATGATGAATCCCACAAATTCATTTCTGTTCGTATGTATATCACACATAGTTTTGTGTGTGGAAACATTTGTGCAAGGTGGCCTAACGCAAACAGTTCTCTACCGGAAGCCGGGTGTGATTGTTAGTTGATCGAACACGCCTACTTTCTAGAAACCATGCAAGTTGTTCGAGTTCATCGCCCATGGTTCTGTATGAGTAACCGTCTGTAATAGAAAACCCCAATAAGCAGGGTAATTAGCCTATTATTGATAATCCATATACTAATCAAATTGACATTTCTTATAAAACACACCAGATATTTCATATCCATATAACAACAACTAGGATTTCATAATCGAATTACATCAGATAGCTTCGGCACTCAGTTACGCCATTACACAACAGCACCAAGTTTCACATGCAACATCAAAAACCTTTGGAAAGTAGCATCACACACGGTAAATAGACAGATGAATCTCATCTGAAAAACTGCAGAAGCGGAAGGCAAATATTGAGCCTTCACTAATGTTGAATCTCCTTGCAACTTTAGGCCAGTGCTATGTATAATTGCCCGCCCAACCTTCGTCCTCTTTAGCAAGACTTCAATATTGTACCATGGGTGTTGAATGAATACCTTCCTCGCCTCTTGACCATGCAGGTGATTTGAGAGTTAATCATCGGTGAACTGCTTCGAAAAGTACTAAACATAAAGATATGCATAAATCACTGTTATAAATTTTGAAATGGCGCAAGGGGTAAAAAAAGGTAAAAGAGTTAGTACCATCCTATAGTTGACCGATGTCTTCTTCGTTTATGCAAACAAAGATCTTGCTGTTGTTCGTCGCAAGTTTTTTCATCCTAACAATCTTTCTGAGTTTCTTGACTTGACTGATATTCATGGACATCTCATTTCACCATATGCAAAATGGGTCAAACAGTGGGTCTAAGCCTCTGACAGTAGGACCTACATGTGTAAGACCAAATTGTAAGAAACCTAAATATTAGAATGATTCCTACAACTGCATGATACGTCTCCAACGTATCTATAATTTTTGATTGTTCCATGCTATTATATTATCAACCTTGGATATTTTATATGCATTTATATGCTATTTTATATGATTTTTGGGACTAACCTATTAACCTAGAGCCCAGTGCCAGTTTCTGTTTTTCCTTGTTTTGAAGTATCACAGAAAAGGAAAACCAAACGGAGTCCAATTGACCTGAAACTTCACGGAACTCATTTTTGGACCAGAAGAAGGCCATGGAGTAAAAGAGTTGGGCCAGAAGAGTCCCGAGCTGCCCACGAGGGTAGGGGGCGCGCCCACCCCCTTGGGCGCGCCTCCCTACCTCATGGACAGCCCGGTACCCCCTTGACTTGTTCTCGATGCCAAAACCTCTTATATATACAGAAACCCCCAGAACATAACCTAGATCAGGAGTTGCGCCGCCGCAAGCCTCTGTAGCCATAGAAAACCAACCTAGACCTGTTCCGGCACCCTGCCGGAGGGGGGAATCCCTCTCCGATGGCCATCGTCATCATTCCGACGCTCTCCATGATGAGGAGGGAGTAGTTCTCCCTCAGGGCTGAGGGTATGTACTAGTAGCTATGTGTTTGATCTCTCTCTCTCTCTCTCTCTCTCTCTCTCGTGTTCTTGATATCAGACGATCTTGATGTATCGCGAGCTTTGCTATTATAGTTGGATCTTATGATGTTTCTCCCCCTCTACACTCTTGTTAGTTGCTCCTGTTTAGTACTAAATAATTCATCTAGCCTCTGTTTAGATGTGGTTTATGTTTTAATTAGTGTTTGTGCCAAGTAGAACCTTTGGGAAGACTTGGGGAAAGTTTTTGCAATCTTGCTGTAAAAAAACAGAAACTTTAGCGCTCACGAGATTTGCTACCATTTTTACTGCAGAGTGCGATTAGGTTGATTCTTTTTGCACATGATTAATAGATAAATTCCTCACTCCAGCAATTTATTTCAGAATTTTTGCGGTTACAGAAGTAGTCGAAACCTACAGATTACTACAGACTGTTCTGTTTTTGACAGATTCTCTTTTTTATGTGTTGTTTGCTTATTTTGATGAATCTATGAGTAGTATTGGAGGGTATGAACCATAAAGAAGTTGGAATACAGTAGATATTAAACCAATATGAATTTAGAATGAGTTCACAACAGTACCTAAGTGGTGATTTATTTTCTTATACTAACAGAGCTTACAAGTTTTCTGTTAAGTTTTGTGTTGTGAAGTTTTCAAGTTTTGGGTAAAGATTCGATGGACTATGGAATAAGGAGTGGCAAGAGCCTAAGATTGGGGATGCCCAAGGCACCCCAAGGTAATATTCAATGACAACCAAGAGCCTAGCTTGGGGATGCCCCGGATGGCATCCCCTCTTTCGTCTTCGTTCATCGGTAACTTTACTTGGAGCTATATTTTTATTCACCACATGATATGTGTTTTGCTTGGAGTGTCATTTTATTTTCTTTTGTTTTTATTGCTGTTTGAATAAAATACCAAGATCTGAAATTCTTAAATGTTAGAGTCTTCACATAGTTGCATAATTATTGACTACTCATTGATCTTCACTTATATCTTTCAGAGTAGTTTGTCTTTTGCTCTAGTGCTTCACTTATATCCTTTTAGAGCACGGCGGTGGTTTTATTTTGAGAAATAGATGAACTCTCGTGCTGCAGTTATATTATTTTGAGAGTCTTTAGAACAGCATGTCAGTTTGCTTTGGTTATGAAACTAGTCCTAATATGATGGGCATTCAAGATGGGTATAATAAAAACTTTCATATAAGTGCATTGAATACTATGAGAAGTTTGACACTTGATAATTGTTTTGAGATATGAAGCTGGTAATATTAGAGTCGTGCTAGTTGAGTAAGTGTGAATTTGAGAAATACTTGTGTTGAGGTTTGCAAGTCCCGTAGCATGCATGTATGGTAACCGCTGTGTGACAAATTTGAAGCATGAGGTGTTTCTTTGATTGCCTTCCTTATGAGTGGCGGTCGAGGACGAGCGATGTTCTTTTCCTACCAATCTATCCCCCTAGGAGCATGCACATAGTGCTTGGTTTTTGATGACTTGTAGATATTTGCAATAAGTATGTGAGTTCTTTATGACTAATGTTGAGTCCATGAATTATACGCACTCTCACCCTTCCATCATTGCTAGCCTCTTCGGTACCGTGCATTGCCCTTTCTCACCTTGAGAGTTGGTGCAAACTTCGTCGGTGCATCCAAACCCCGTGATATGATACACTCTATCACACATAAACCTCCTTATATCTTCCTCAAAACAGCCACCATACCTACCTATTATGGCATTTCCATAGCCATTCCGAGATATATTGCCATGCAACTTTCCACCGTTTCATTCATGACACACTTCATCATTGTCATATTGTTTTGCATGATCATGTAGTTGACATCGTATTTGTGGCAAATCCACCATGCATAATTTATCATACATGTCACTCTTGATTCATTGCCCTTCCCGGTACACTGCCGGAGGCATTCATATAGAGTCATATTTTGTTCTAGTATCGAGTTGTAATCATTGAGTTGTTAATAAATAGAAGTGTGATGATCATCATTAATACATCATTGTCCCCAAAAAAGAGAAAGGCCAAAAAAAGGAAAGCCCCCCCCCCCCAAAAAAAAGAAATAAAAAGGGGCAATGCTACTATCCATTTTTTCCACACTTGTTCTTCAAAGTAGCACAATGATCTTTATGATAGAGAGTCTCTTGTTTTGTCACTTTCATATACTAGTGGGAATTTTTTATTATAGAACTTGACTTGTATATTCCAACAATGGGCTTCCTCAAATGCCCTAGGTCTTCGTGAGCAAGCAAGTTGGATGCACACCCACTTAGTGTCTTTTGTTGAGCTTTTATACATTTATAGCTCTAGTGCATCCGTTGCATGGCAATCCCTACTCCTCGCATTGACATCAATTGATGGGCATCTCCATAGCCCGTTGATTAGCCGCGTCAATGTGAGACTTTCTCCCTTTTTGTCTTCTCCACACAACCCCCATCGTTATATTCTATTCCACCCATAGTGCTATGTCCATGGCTCACGCTAATGTATTGCGTGAAAGTTGAAAAAAGTTTGAGATTACTAAAGTATGAAACAATTGCTTGGCTTGTCATCGGGGTTGTGCATGATAGGAGCATTTTTGTGTGATGAAAATGAAGCATAGCCAAACTATATGATTTTGTAGGGATAAGCTTTCTTTGGCCATGTTATTTTGAGAAGACATGATTACTTTGTTAGTATGCTTGAAGTATTATTATTTTTATGTCAATATTAAACTTTTTATCGAATCTTTCGGATCGAAACATTCATGCTACAATAAATAAAATTACATTGAGAATTATGCTAGGTAGTATTTCACATAAAAAATTCTATTTTTATCATTTACCTACTCGAGGACGAGCAGGAATTAAGATTGGGGATGCTTGATATGTCTCCAACGTATCTATAATTTTTTATTGTTCCATGCTATTATATTATCAACCTTGGATGTTTTATATGCATTTATATGCTATTTTATATGATTTTTGGGACTAAGCTATTAACCTAGAGCCCAGTGCCAGTTTATGTTTTTTCCTTGTTTTTGCGTATCGCGGAAAAGGAAAACCAAACGGAGTCCAATTGACCTGAAACTTCACGGAACTTATTTTTGGACCAGAAGAAGGCCATGGAGTAAAAGAGTTGGGCCAGAAGAGTCGCGGGCTGCCCATGAGGGTAGGGGGGCGCCCCCCCTGGGCGCGCGTCCCTACCTTGTGGATAGCCCGGGACCCCTCCTGACTTGTTCTCGACGCCAAAACCTCTTATATATACAGAAACCCCCAGAACATAACCTAGATTGGGAGTTCCACCGCTGCAAGTCTCTGTAGCCACCGAAAACCAACCTAGACCCATTCCGGCACCCTGCTGGAGGGGGGAATCCCTCTTCGATGGCCATCTTCATCATCCCGGCGCTCTCCATGATGAGGAGGGAGTAGTTCTCCCTCAGGGCTGAGGGTATGTAACAGTAACTATGTGTTTGATCTCTCTCTCTCTCTCGTGTTCTTGATATCACACGATCTTGATGTATCGCGAGCTTTGCTATTATAGTTGGATCTTATGATGTTTCTCCCCCTCTACACTCTTGTAATTGATTGAGTTTTCCCTTTGAAGTTATCTTATCGGATTGAGTCTTTAAGGATTTGAGAACACTTGATGTATGTCTTGCATGTTCTTATGTGTGGTGACAATGGGATATCATGTGATCCACTTGATGTTTGTTTTGGTGATCAACTTGTGAGTTCCGTGACCTCGTGAACTTATGCATAGGGGTTGGCACACATTTTCATCTTGACTCTCCGGTAGAAACTTTGGGGCACTCTTTGAAGTATTTGTGTTGGTTGAATAGATGAATCTGATATTGTGTGATGCATATCATATAATCATACCCACAGATACTTGAGGTGACATTGGAGTATCTAGGTGACATAGGGTTTTTGGTTGATTTGTGTCTTAAGGTGTTATTCTAGTATGGACTCTTGAATAGATCGATCAGAAAGAATAACTTTGAGGTGGTTTCATACCCTACAATAATCTCTTCGTTTGTTCTCCGCTATTAGTGACTTTGGAGTGACTCTTTGTTGCATGTTGAGGGATAATTATATGATCCAATTATGTTATTATTGTTGAGAGACCTTGCACTAGTGAAAGTATGAACCCTAGACCTTGTTTCCTAGCATTGCAATACCGTTTATGCTCACTTTTACCACTTGCTACCTTGCTGTTTTTGTATTTTTAGATTACAAAAACCTATATCTACTATCCATATTGCAATTGTATCACCATCTCTTCGCCGAACTAGTGCACCTATACAATTTACCACTGTATTGGGTCTGTTGGGGACACAAGAGACTCTTTTTTATTTGGTTGCAGGGTTGCTTGAGAGAGACCATCTTCATCCTATGCCTCCCACGGATTGATAAAGCTTAGGTCATCCACTTGAGGGAAATTTGCTACTGTCCTACAAACCTCTGCACTTGGAGGCCCAACAACGTCTACAAGAGGAAGGTTGTGTAGTAGACATCACTGCACAATAATGTGCTATTAGCCAAAGGACCATGCTTGAACAAACCTTGATGGTAAACCGCAGTGTCTCCCATTGTTTCCCTGCAACACACATAACGAAGATCTTGATCAGGTTAACTGAGAGTTGCCATACTATCAGTAGAATATGTATTGAGTACAGCCAAATTCGATTTATTTCACATGCATAACAATACAAAATTGTACCCATAACACATGAAAATCAAATTGCAGAACTGAACCAAACAGTTAAATGGACAGCAGACCAAATTAACCAAAATAGTTAACTGAGCACGACATTGCAGAATAGGAACATGTACTAGAAGATAAGACAGTTAACAAAACAAAGAATGCTTGAGAACAATACTACGAAATTGTAGCAATTGTTGGACCAAAGTGTTAACTGAACATTACATTTCAGAGGATCAAACTGTTAACTGAATATCAGATTACATATTAACGTTACAGAGGACCAATCACTAGAAGGCACTGATACGTCTCCAACATATATATAATTTTTGATTGCTCCATGCTATATTATCTACTGTTTTGGACTATATTG
Source organism: Triticum aestivum (assembly GCF_018294505.1). Lineage (NCBI taxonomy): Eukaryota > Viridiplantae > Streptophyta > Magnoliopsida > Poales > Poaceae > Triticum > Triticum aestivum. The sequence goes on from NC_057809.1 coordinate 469,996,590, forward strand.
GGCTTTATTTTCCACTTTTATATTATTTTTGGGACTAACCTATTAACCGGAGGCCCAGCCCAGAATTGCTGTTTTTTGCCTATTTCAGTATTTCGGAGAAACATAATATCAAATGGAGTCCAAACGGAATAAAATCTTCGGGAACGTGATTTTCTCACCGAACGTGATCCAGGAGACTTGGACCCTACTCCAAGGAGTCAAAGAGGAGGTCACGAGGGTGGGGGGCGCCCCCCTGCCTCGTGGGCCCCTCGGTGCTCCACCGACGTACTCCTTCCTCCTATATATACCTACGTACCCCAAACGATCAGAACAGGAGCCAAAAACCTAATTCCACCGCCGCAACTTTCTGTATCCACGAGATCCCATCTTGGGGCCTATTCCGGAGCTCCGCCGGAAGAGGGCCGTCATCACGGAGGGCTTCTACATCATCCTAGACCCTCCAATGAAGTGTGAGTAGTTTACCTCAGACCTTCGGGTCCATAGTTAGTAGCTAGATTGCTTCTTCTCTCTCTTTGAATCTCAATACAAAGTTCTCCCCCTCTCTTGTGGAGATCTATTCGATGTAATCTTCTTTTTGCGGTGTGTTTGTTGAGACCGATGAATTGTGGGTTTATGATCAAGTCTATCTATGAATAATATTTGAATCTTCTCTGAATTCTTTTATGTATGATTGGTTATCTTTGCAAGTCTCTTCGAATTATCCGTTTGGTTTGGCCAACTAGATTGGTAGTTCTTGCCATGGGAGAAGTGCTTAGCTTTGGGTTCGATCTTGCGGTGTCCTTTCCCAGTGACAGAAGGGGCAGCAAGGCACGTATTGTATCGTTGCCATCGAGGATAACAAGATGGGGTTTATTTCATATTGGATGAATTTATCTCTCTACATCATGTCATCTTGCTTAAGGCGTTACTCTGTTTTTAACTTAATACTCTAGATGCATGCTGGATAGCGATCGATGAGTGGAGTAATAGTAGTAGATGCAGAATCGTTTCGGTCTACTTGTCACGGACGTGATGCCTATATACATGATCATGCCTAGATATTCTCATAACTATGCTCAATTCTGTCAATTGCTCAACAGTAATTTTTTCACCCACCGTAGAATACTTATGCTCTTGAGAGAAGCCACTAGTGAAACCTATGGCCCCCGGGTCTATTCTCATCATATCAATCTCCATCACTTTAATCTTGCTTTGCGTTTTTACTTTGCTTTTACTTTTTACTTTGCATCTTTATACCAAAAATACCAAAAATATTATATCTATCAGATCTCACTATCGCAAGTGATCGTGAAGGGATTGACAACCCCTAATTGCGTTGGTTGCGAGTAGCTATCATTTTGTGCAGGTACGAGGGACTTGAGCGTGGCCTCCTACTGGATTGATACCTTGGTTCTCAAAAACTGAGGGAAATACTTACGCTACTCTGCTGCATCATCCCTTCCTCTTCGGGGAAAACCAACGCAAGCTCAAGACATAGCAAGAAGGATTTCTGGCACCGTTGCCGGGGAGTCTACGCAAAAAGTCAACATACCAAGTACCCATCACAATCCCTATCTCTCGCATTACATTATTTGCCATTTGCCTCTCGTTTTCCTCTCCCCCACTTCACCCTTGCCGTGTTATTCTCCCTCTCTCTCTCTCTATCCTCCCTCTCTATCTGCCTCTTTTGCCCGCTTGCCTTTTGTTTGCTCGTGTGTTAGATTGCTTGATTGTCGCGATGGCTCAACTGAGATTTGGTGATCTCCACCTCAAAAGGTTAGAGGAGATCGAAACCAACATTAGGAAGTTTATGGTTTTGCAATCTGAGCATAATAATTTCTTTAGAAACGAGCTTAAGGAACAAAAAAGTTTTATGAGTTATATGAATAAAGAGCTAGATGATATGTCTAAAGAATTTGATGGTATAAATTCCCAAATTGCTCGTCTAGAAAAGATGACTGCTGAAATTTCGGATATGCAAGCCACCTTAGTCAATAAGATGGCCGCTAAACCGAATGCCTATGAAAATCAAGATGAAGATCTAAAAGTTATTGATGTGTCCCCTATTAAATCTTTGTTTTGCAATATGAATCTTGATGAAACTGAATATGATCTTCCTCTACCTAGAAGGCGTTCTAAAAATTTGGAGTATTTAGATCTTAATGATGAAATTGATGAAAGTGGGATTGAAAGAAATAAAAATCTAGATGTTGCTAAACCCACTATATTGGATTTCAAGGAATTTAATTATGAAAGTTGTTCTTTAATTGATTGTATTTCCTTGTTGCAATCCGTGCTAAATTCTTCGCATGCTTATAGTCAAAATGAAGCCTTCACCGAACATATTATTGATGCATTGATGCAATCTTATGAAGAAAAACTTGAGTTGAAAGTTTCTATCTCTAGAAAACTCTATGATGAGTGGGAACCAACTATTAAAATTAAAATTAAAGATCATGAGTTTTATGCTTTGTGTGATTTGGGTGCTAGTGTCTCTACTATTCCCAAGACTTTGTGTGATTTACTAGATTTCCGTAATTTTGATGATTGCTCTCTAAACTTGCATCTTGCGGATTCTACTATTAAGAAACCTATGGGAAGGATTAATGATGTTCTTATTGTTGCAAATAGGAATTATGTGCCCGTAGATTTCATTATTCTTGATATAGATTGCAATCCTTCTTGCCCTATCATTCTTGGTAGACCTTTCCTTAGAACGGTTGGTGCGATTATTGATATGAAGGAAGGGAATATTAGATTTCAATTTCCATTAAAAAAGGGCATGGAACACTTTCCAAGAAAGAAAATAAAATTGCCATATGAAACTATCATGAGAGCCACTTATGGATTGCCTACTAAAGATGGCAATACCTAGATCTATCCTCGCTTTTATGCCTAGCTAGGGGCGTTAAACGATAGCGCTTGTTGGGAGGCAACCCAATTTTATTTTTATTCCTTGCTTTTTGCTCCTGCTTAGTAATAAATAAATTATTTAGCCTCTGTTTTGGTTGTGTTTTTTGTGTTTAATTAGTGTTTGTGCCAAGTAGAACCGTTGGGAAGACTTGGGGAAAGTCTTGTTGAACTTGCTGTAAAAAACAGAAACTTTAGCGCTCACGAGAACTGCTGTAATTTTTATTTGAAGAGCGATATTTAGTTAATTCTTTTTTATATGATTAATAGATAAATTAATCACGTCCAGCAATTTATTTTAGAATTTTTGGGGTTCGATATCTTGCGCTAGCTACAGATTACTACAGACTGTTCTCTTTTTGACAGATTCTGTTTTTGTGTGTTGTTTGCTTATTTTGATGAATCTATGGCTAGTAAAATAGTTTATAATCCATAGAGAAGTTGGAATACAGTAGGTTTAACACCAATACAAATAAATAATGAGTTTATTACAGTACCTTGAAGTGTTCTTTTGTTTTCTTTCGCTAACGGAGCTCACGAGTTTTCTATTTTGAGTTTTGTGTTGTGAAGTTTTCAAGTTTTGGGTGAATTCTTGTGATGGATTATGGAAAAAGGAGTGGCAAGAGCCTAAGCTTGGGGATGCACATGGCACCCCCAAGATAATCCAAGGACACCAAAAAGTCAAAGCTCGGGGATGCCTCGGGAGGCATCCCCTCTTTCGTCCACTTCCATCGGTAATTTACTTGGAGCTATATTTTTATTCACCAACATGATATGTGTTTTGCTTGGAGTGTCTTGTATTATTTGTGTCTTTGTGTCTTAGTATGCCACAATCATACTTGCTGTACACACCATTTGAGAGAGCCATACATGAATTAAAATTTGATAGAATACTCTATGTGCTTCACTTATATCTTTTGAGCTATGTAGTTTTGCTCTATGTGCTTCACTTATATCTTTTGAGCTAAGTAGTTTTGCTCTATGTGCTTCACTTATATATTTTGAGCTATGTAGTTTTGCTCTATGTGCTTGACTTATATCTTTTGAGCATTATAATTTTGCTCTATGTGCTTCACTTAGATCTTTTAGGGCACGGCGGTGGATTTGTTTTAAAGAAACTATTGATCTCTCATGCTTCACTTAAATTATTTTGAGAGTCTTAATAGCATGGTAATTTGCTTAATAATAATATGCTTGGTATTCAAGATTTGTGAAACTTTCTTTTGAGTGTGTTGAATACTAAGAAAAAATTGAAGCATGATAATTGTTTTGAGATATGGAGGTGATAATATTAAAGTCATGCTAGTTGAGTAGTTGTGAATTTAAAGAATACTTGTGTTAAAGTTTGTGATTCCCGTAGCATGCACGTATGGTGAACCGTTATGTGATGAAGTCGGAGCATGATTTATTTATTGATTGTCTTCCTTATGAGTGGCGGTCGGGGACGAGCGATGGTCTTTTCCTACCAATCTATCCCCCTAGGAGCATGCGCGTAATACTTTGCTTTGATAACTTCTAGATTTTTGCAATAAGTATATGAGTTCTTTATGACTAATGTTGAGTCCATGGATTATACGCACTCTCACCCTTCCACCTTTGCTAGCCTCTCTAATACCGCACACTTTTCGCCGGTATCATACACCTACCATATACCTTCCTCAAAACAGCCACCATATCTACCTATTATGGCATTTCCATAGCCATTCCGAGATATATTGCCATGCAACTTTCCACCATCTAGTTCATCATGACACATTCATCATTGTCATATTGCTTAGCATGATCATGTAGTTGATATAGTATTTGTGGCAAAGCCACTGTTCATAATTTCTTCATACTTGTCACTCTTGATTCATTGCATATCCCGGTACACCGTCAGAGGCATCCATATAGAGTCATACTTTGTTTTAGAATCGAGTTGTAATTATTGAGTTGTAAATAAATAAAAGTGTGATGATCATCATTTAATAGAGCATTGTCCCAAAAAAAGGCCAAAGAGAAAAAAAGAAGGCCCAAAAAAAAGAAAATAAATAAAAAGGGGCAATGCTACTATCCTTTTACCACACTTGTGCTTCAAAGTAGCACCATGATCTTCATAGTAGAGAGTCTCTCATGTTATCACTTTCATATACTAGTGGGAATTTTAAATTATAGAACTTGGCTTGTATATTCCAATGATTGGCCTCCTCAAGTGCCCTAGGTCTTCGTGAGCAAGCAAGTTGGATGCACACCCACTAGTTTCTTTTGTTGAGCTTTCATACATTTATAACTCTAATGCATCCCTACTCACTCACATTGATATCTATTGATGGGCATGTCCATAGCCCGTTGATACGCCTAGTTGATGTGAGACTATCTTCCCCTCATTTTTGTCTTCTCCACAACCACCATTCTATTCCACCTATAGTGTTACATCCATGGCTCACGCTCATGTATTGCGTGAAGATTGAAAAAGTTTTGAAAAAGTTAGAGTATGAAACAATTGCTTGGCTTGTCATCGGGGTGAAGATAGAGCATAGCCAGACTATATGATTTTGTAGGGATAACTTTCTTTGGCCATGTTATTTTGAGAAGACATAATTGCTTTGTTAGTATTCTTGAAGTATTATTATTTTTATGTCAATATAAACTTTTGTCTTGAATCTTTCTAATCTGAATATTCATATCACAATTAAGAAGATTTGCATTGAAATTATGCCAAGTAGCACTCCGCATCAAAAATTCTCTTTTTATCATTTACCTACTCGAGGACGAGCAGGAATTAAGCTTGGGGATGCCTGATACGTCTCCAACGTATCTATAATTTTTGATTGCTCCATGCTATATTATCTACTGTTTTGGACTATATTGGGCTTTATTTTCCACTTTTATATTATTTTTGGGACTAACCTATTAACTGGAGGCCCAGCCCAGAATTGCTGTTTTTTTGCCTATTTCAGTGTTTCAGAGAAACAGAATATCAAACGGAGTCCAAACGGAATAAAATCTTCGGGAACGTGATTTTCTCACCGAACGTGATCCAGGAGACTTGGACCCTACTCCAAGGAGTCAAAGAGGAGGTTATGAGGGTGGGGGGTGCACCCCCTGCCTCGTGGGCCCCTCGGTGCTCCACCGACGTACTCCTTCCTCCTATATATACCTACGTACCCCCAAACGATCAGAACAGGAGCCAAAAACCTAATTCCACCGCCGCAACTTTCTGTATCCACGAGATCCCATCTTGGGGCCTGTTCTGGAGCTCCACCGGAAGAGGGCCGTCATCACGGAGGGCTTCTACATCATCCTAGCCCCTCCGATGAAGTGTGAGTAGTTTACCTCAGACCTTCGGGTCCATAGTTAGTAGCTAGATGGCTTCTTCTCTCTCTTTGAATCTCAATACAAAGTTGTCCCCCTCTCTTGTGGAGATCTATTCGATGTAATCTTCTTTTTGCGGTGTGTTTGTTGAGACCGGTGAATTGTGGGTTTATGATCAAGTCTATCTATGAATAATATTTGAATCTTCTCTGAATTCTTTTATGTATGATTGGTTATCTTTGCAAGTCTCTTCGAATTATCAGTTTGGTTTGGCCTACTAGATTGATCTTTCTTGCAATGGGAGAAGTGCTTAGCTTTGGGTTCAATCTTGCGGTGTCCTTTCCCGGTGACAGTAAGGGCAGCAAGGCACGTATTGTATTGTTGCCATCGAGGATAACAAGATGGGGTTTTCTTCATATTGCATGAGTCTATCCCTCTACATCATGTCATCTTGCTTAAGGCGTTACTCTGTTTTTAACTTAATACTCTAGATGCATGCTGGATAGCGGTCGAAGAGTGGAGTAATAGTAGTAGATGCAGGCACGAGTCGGTCTACTTGTCTCGGACGTGATGCCTATATACATGATCATACCTAGATATTCTCATAACTATGCTCAATTCTGTCAATTGCTCAACAATAATTTGTTCACCCACCGTAGAATACTTATGCTCTTGAGAGAAGCCACTAGTGAAACCTATGGCCCCTGGGTCTATTCTCATCATATCAATCTCCATCACTTTAATCTTGCTTTGATTTTTTACTTTGCTTTTACTTTTTACTTTGCATCTTTATACCAAAAATACCAAAAATATTATATCTATCAAATCTCACTCTCGTAAGTGACCGTGAAGGGATTGACAACCCCTAATCGCGTTGGTTGCGAGTAGCTATCGTTTTGTGCAGGTACGAGGGACTTGAGCGTGGCCTCCTACTGGATTGATACCTTGGTTCTCAAAAACTGAGGGAAATACTTACGCTACTCTGCTGCATCATCCCTTCCTCTTCGGGGAAAACCAACGCAAGCTCAAGACGTAGCAGGCACTAGCGGTGGCCTCAAGAAAACAACCCGAACTGTATTTTAAAGTAGACAATCGCGTGCGGTGTCGATGGTGGCCTCGAAGACGAGGTGCTCCTCCTAGATCTGGCGGTCGGCACGCATGGCAGCCATAGCGACCTCGTGCGCGCATGCGGCCGTATCCTACTGAGCTCCATGTTATACTGCGTGCAAAATGGCTGTGGGCGGCGCTTAATTGGAGGAGGGGGACAGTGATTTCGGCGAAAGGTGTAGCGCCATCGGTCGGGGCATGTGGGATGGGAAAGGAGGAGGATGGTGTGGGTGGGGCGTGGATTACCTGACTATATCGATGAGGCCGCGCAACAAGAAGAAGGGTCGGCGACGAGGAGGTCGCGCAGCAAGAAGAAGGGTCGTCGGCGAGGCGGCGCTGCAAGAAGAAGGGTAGCCGGCGAGGAGGCGGCACTGCAAGAAGAAGGGTCGCCGGCGAGTAGGCTGAGCTGCCAGTAAGCAACAGTAAAGGTTTGAACTTGGAAAGCAAGGAGGAACAGTGGAATTGTGGCTTTTGGTGGGAGGGAGGGGGCGGGGAGATAGATATTTCTGCGGTGGCAAAAAAAATTCGCTCGGTGCCATGAGAAACTAGCGTGCAAGTGTGGTTCAAGCGGGGGTGGTGGACTGTAGACGACGAAGCTTCCTGCGTAAGCCGGACAAGACGGTGCGCCAAGATATTTTATATCGCACCCCACATGATTCTTTCTAGTAACTGTTTGTGGTATACCTGATTTTTTCCATTATGTTTTGAAAGACAAAATGGTGTTATGGAGGGAAAGGATGGTATTTGAATTGCTAGAACATTTATGTACAGTGAACATGCAACTAACACATGAGTGTCGTGTTTAAATTTGGAATTATTCCAGATTCGTTTGACATTTTTATGCATTAATTGAGTTTCTGGGCATTTAATGTGCATAATTCAAATTTGAACTACAAGCACATGCTCCAGTGCACCGAAGTTGGTTGAAATATCACATGTGTGTCTTTGGGTGAATTTATAGGTCCCATGCAAGAAATGTGAATGAAATTCAAACATCTAGGCATCATGGCTCGGCCAGAAAAATTGAGAAACTTGGTTTTTTTAATTCGTGTAAATCCAAAACATGCCTGAAAATCATGAAACTTGGCATGGTGTCATGACATGGCACCAACATGCTGCGCTAAATTTTTAGGCGGAATTAGGACAAGCTTTGGTATAATCTTCTTACAAACCGGAGCTTCCCTCAAGAAGGCTTGTGGTTCCGCGAGGGAACGTTTCACCTCCGTGTGCGAACGACATACGTACACTGCCTTCTCCCGCCTTAACTTTTTACACACGCAGATTAGACCAAATAGAACTATCATGCTAAATTTTGGATTATTTCGTGTTCGTTTAGCCTTTATTATACATTAATTGAGTTTTTTGGTATTTAATGTGCATAATTCAAATCTGAACTATAAGCACATGCTCCAGTGCACCAAAGTTGGTTGAAAAATCACATGTGTGTCTTTGGGTGAATTAATAGGTCCCATGCAAGAAATGAGAATGAAAGTCAAACATCTGAGCGTCATGGCTCGGCCGGAAAGATTGAGAAACTTTGTTTTTTAATTCCTGTAAAACGAAAACACGCCCGAAAATCATGAAACTTGGCATGGTGTCATGACATGACACCTACATGTTGCGGTAATTTTTTTGGCCGAATTGGGACAAGCTTTGGTGTAAGCTTCTTGCAAACCGGAGCTTCTCTCAAGAAGGCTCGTGGTTCCGAGAGGGAACGTGTCACCTCCGTGTGTGAAGCGACATACCTACACTACCTTCTCCTGCCTTAATTTTTTTACACAGGCAGATTAGACCAAATAGAACTATCGTGCTAAATTTTGGATTATTCGGGGTTCGTTTGGCCTTTTTTAGACATTAATTGAGTTTCTGGGCATTTAATGTGCATAATTCAAATTTGAACTACAAGCAAATGCTCCAGTGCACCAAAGTTGATTGAAAAATCACATGTGTGTCCTTGGGTGAATTTCTAGGTCGCATGCAATAAATTGGAATGAAATTCAAACATCTGGGCGTCATGGCTGGGCCGAAAAGATTGAGAAACTTGATTTTTAATTCCTGTAAATCCAAAACATGCCTGAAAATCATGAAACTTGGCATGGTGTCATGACATGGCACCAACATGCTGCGGTAAATTTTTTGGCCGAATTGAGACAAGCTTTGGTATAAGCTCCTTGCAAACCGGAGCTTCTCTCAAGAAGGCTCGTGGTTCCGAGAGGGAACATGTCACCTCTATTTGCGAAACGACATACGTACACTGCCTTCTCCTGCCTTAATTTTTTTACACAGGCAGATTATACCAAATAAAAGTATCATGCTAAATTTTGGAATTATTCTGGGTTTGTTTGGCCTTTTTATACATTAAATGAGTTTCTGGGCATTTAATGTGCATAATTCAAATTTGAACTACAAGCACATGCTCCAGTGCACCAAAGTTGGTTGAAAAATCACATGTGTTTCCTTGGGTGAATTTCTAGGACACATGCAAGAAATAGGAATAAAATTCAAACATCTCGGCATCATGGCTCGACCGGAAAGATTGAGAAACTTAGTTTTTAATTCTTGTAAATTCAAAACACGCCTGGAAATCATGAAACTTGGCATGGTGTCATGACATGGCACCAACATGCTGCGGTAATTTTTTTGGCCGAATTGGGACAAGCTTTGGTGTAAGCTTCTTGCAAATCAGAGCTTCCCTTAAGAAGGCTCGTGGTTCCGAGAGGGAACGTGTCACGTTCGTGTGCGAAACGACATACGTACACTACCTTCTCCCGCCTTAATTTTTTACACAGGCAGATTAGACCAAATAGAAGTATTGTGCTAAATTTTAGAATTATTTTGGGTTCGTTTGGCCTTTTTTATACATTAAATGAGTTTCTGGGCATTTAATGTGCATAATTCAAATTTGAACTACAAGCACATGCTCCGGTGCATCAAAGTTGGTTGAAAAATCACATTTGTGTCCTTGGGTGAATTTCTAGGTCCCATGCATGAAATGGGAACGAAATTCAAACATCCGGGCGTCGTGGCTCGGCCGGAAAGATTGAGGAACTTAGTTTTTAATTCCTGTAAGTCCAGAACACGCCTGAAAATCATGAAACTTGGCATGGTGTCATGACATGGCACCAACATGCTGTGGTAATTTTTATGTCCGATTTGTGAAGGCGCACACATTAACAATCAACAAAGTCATTTTGGAACAAGTGCTGTCACGTTACAAATCAGAAACACAAGTATTATTGAAACTGTGGGCGTTCTACTTACCAATTACGTGCCGCCACGCGTCCTCTTTTTATTGGCTAGGTGGTGTCGTGCGTGGTAGCTATTTGAGTACGGGATGCGTGCGATCAGACCCCTGCAGGTGCTCATCGGGAGGAGAGCCCTTTGACATCTACCCGCCGCGCACCTCCCTCCCAACGTCTCCATTAATGGCACCCGAGCCCCTATTCTACGGCTTGGCTATATGTCTCACTGGACTGAGATTTAAGAGAGAAAAATGAAAATCTGAAAAGAAAGTTTTGCATGGATCTTGATGTAAGATCCGACGGACCTATATAGTATCGACTGCGACTTATAGCAAGCATGATGAATATAAGGATGATGACCGTGGATAATAATTGTCTTACATATTTAGGAACATAATTAAAAAAAGCCACATGTGAAAATGCCCGAAATACACAAGGGCAAAAGAAGAAGGAAGACAACGATCTGGCTCACTGATCTCTACTTTCTTGTTGCGTTGCTGCAGGCCGCAGGAACTAGTCTCCGCAGTGAGCGGAGATGAGCTCTTTCTTGTCCCCAAGATGCTACTTCAGAGCATCCATAGATTCCTCCACCAGCCTTCTGCGCTCGATGCGCAGCATGGCATTCTCATCCATAAGTTTCTCGACGATGACTCTGGTCCTCTTCCACAAGGAGTGGTTTCCTCCTGCCGCTCCACACTTCCGACTTCTTCGCCCTCAGCGGGCCGCGCTCGGCCAGGAGCTTCGCTTTGCTCTCATTTAGTTGCCGAATGACGCCGGTATCCTGTTCAAAAGAGGCTTTCATGTCGTCCTACAACCTCGCCCAGCCGGAGATTTGATCCATGGCTATGGACAATCGCATGCATGCGCCTGTAAGAGTCCTCACCTGCCCGCGATACATTTTCCTAGGGCTCCATGGCGCGGGACATCTCTGCTGCATTCACGGCGTGACAGGACATCTCTTCTGCTTCCGCGGCGCAGCCGGACCAGTCTACTGCATCGACAGCGCGGCGGGACCTCTATGCTGCTTCGGCAGTGCGGCGGGACCTCTGTGCTGCTACGGCTGCATGGCGGGACATGCTGGCTGCGTTCGCGGCGAGGCGGGACATCTCTCGTGCTTCCGCTTCCATGATCGCATCTCCCTGCTGGCAATCTCTCGACCCAGAACTCAAGTTGGCCATTGCAGACGCAAGGGAACGATGATGAATGACTTGTTTGTTTTTGTGGATGAGGAGTTGAGGAGGAATGTGCAGTCATCTTGGAGTAGTAGTATTTATAAACGAGTACTAATACACTCATAAGTGTGAAACCATTTAGGTTTTGATCAGTGTGAACAAGTTTGCAATTAAATATAGCATGACAGTAATTTGGAATGTGACGGGACGCACGCTCAAAATTTATTGACGGGTATAAGTGCGGCACTATTCCCGGAAGGTGTAACATGCGCACGCCTTCTCGGTTGCGTACGTGGTGTTTGCACCATAGGATGCACCGCAATAGGCAATGTCAGCACATGTCTTGTTCCAACAACTGTGCACGCTCGTTATTACCATCGCACACGCTTTTTTAATTAAAATGTGTGTGCCCATCTAGCGCACACACATTGATATCTATCTAACTGTTTCTGTTTGTTGTGGATAATCGCAAATAGTTCATCCGTGTGAAGTGTATGCCATCAATCGCAGACACATTGATCTGGCTGATCCATTTCTGTTCTGTTGCCTAATCTTAAACAGTTAATCCTTCTGAAGCGTATGCCCTCAATCCCACACACCTTTATCTAGCTGCCCGTTTCTATTGTTCCTCCTCATCACAAACAGTTCATCCGAGTGAATCATATGTTGTATATTGCACACGCCTTCATCTGGCTGCCCGTTTCTTTGTATCCGCCTCATGACGAACAGTTCATTGAACTGAATCGTATGCTCTGCATCGCACACGCAATTAAAATCAGAACTGTGTTTGATGCATTCGGCATCGCAAACGTTTTGCACCTGTTTTGACGGTTCTTTTACACCACCGTTTGCGATTATTGCATCAAACACAGTTTCGTCGAAGGGTCTCTGATCATACTGTCGCGTTAGCAGCAACCTGCAGTAGTGCTACCTTGGGGTGCCTTGGGCATCCCCAAGCTTAGGCTCTTGTCACTCCTTATTCCGCAGTCCATCGAAACTTCACCCAAAACTTGAAAACTTCACAACACAAAACTCAATAGAAAACTCGTAAGATCTGTTAGTGAAACAAACAAAATAACCAATTTTAGGTACTGTTATAAACTCAATACAATTTTATATTGGTGTTATATCTATTTTATTATAACTTCTCCATGGTCATACCCCCGATACTACCCATAGGTTCATTAAAATAAGCAAACAACACAATGAAAACAAAATCTGTCAAAAACTGAACAGTCTGTAGTAATCTAGACTTTAGACAAACTTTTGTAACTCCAATTTTTTTTGAAAAATTAGGACAACAGAGGAATTTGTATATAAATCTAGTGTAAAAAAATTAGAGTTTAATTTTTATCACGCTCCAGTGAATTTTAACAATTCTACTACTCGACGCAAAAGTTCCTATTTTTCAGCAAAATCAAATCAACTATCACCCAAGATCATCCCAAAGGTCTTACTTGGTGCAAACACTAAATAAAACACTAAAACACAATTATTACAGAAGTAATATTGTGTATTTATTCAAAAAAAGAAGAAAAAACAAAACAAATAAAATTGGGTTGCCTCCCAACAAGCGCTATTGTTTAATGCCCCTAGCTAGACATATTGCATAGATCTAGGTATTGTCATCTTTGGTATTCAATCCATAAGTAGCCCTCATAATAGATTCATATGGTAACCTAATTTTATTTCTTGGAAAGTGTTCCATGCCCCTCAATGGAAATTGAAATATAATGCTTCCTTCTTTCATGTTAATAATTGCACCAATCGTTCTAAGGAAAGGTCTACCAAGAATAATAGGGCATGAATGATTGCAAGCTATATCAAGCACAATAAAATCTATGGGCACATAGTTACTATTTGCAACAATAAGAAAAGCATTAATCCTTCCCATAGGTTTCTAAATAGTGGAATCCGCTAAGTGCAAATTTAAAGAACAATTATCAAGTTTATGGAAACCTAGCAAATCACATAGAATTTTTTGAATAGTTGAAACGCTAGCACCCAAATCACACAAAGCATTGCATGCATAATCTTTAATCTTAATTTTAATAGTAGGTTCCCATTCATCATAAATATTTCTAGGGATTGAAACTTCCAACTCAAGTTTTTCTTCAGAAGATTTCATCATAGCGTCAACAATATGTTTTACTAAAAGCCTTGTTTTAATTATAAGCATGAGGTGAATTAAGCATGGATTGCAACAAGGAAATGCAACCAATCAAATAACAATTATCATAATTAAAGTCCTTGAAATCCAAAAGAGCGGGTTCATCACTACTTCAAGTTTTGACCTCGCCAATCCCACTTTTACCATTTTTTCATTTATATCTTCACCCTGTAAATTATTCGGATGACATCTAGCTAAAGTTAACTCATCTCCAGTCCCTTCTTTATCAAGTTTTATATTAGCAAACAAAGATTCAATAGGAGTCACACCAATCACTTTAAGATCTTCATCATTATTATCACGAAAACTAGAAGAACGTGTATTTTCTAGCTAATCTCTCTTAGCACACATTCTAGCGGTTCTCTCTCTACTTTCATTAATAGAAATTTTAATAGCTTTCAGAGACTCATTAATCTCAAGCTTTGGTGACATAGATCTAATCTTAAACGAATCATTCTCATGAGAAAATATATCAACATTTCTAGACAATCATCAGTCTTAAACAATTTTTCTTCTACCATAGCATTGAAAATCTTTTGAGAATTAATGAAATCTTTAATATTATTCTTGAAGGAAATATGCCCTAGAGGCAATAATAAAGTTGTTATTTTATATTTTCTTATTCATGATAAAGGTTTATTATTCATGCTAGAATTGTTTTGATCGGAAACTTAAATACATGTGTGAATACATAAACGAAATACCGTGTCCCTAGTGAGCCTCTACTAGACTAGCTCGTTGATCAAAGATGGTTAAGGTTTCCTAACCATGGACATGTGTTGTAATTTAATAATGGGATCACATCATTAGGAGAATGATGTGATGGACAACCCATCTGTTAGCTTAGCATATTGATCGTTTAGTCTATTGTTATCGCTTTCTTAATGTCAAATACATATTCCTTTGACTATGAGATTAGGCAACTCCCGGATACCGTAGGAGTAACTTGTGTGCTATCAAATGTCACAACGTAACTAGGTGATCATAAAGATGCTCTGCAGGTATCTCCGAAGGTGTTTGTTGAGTTGGCATAGATCGAGATTAGGATTTGTCACTCCGAGTATCGAAGAGGTGTCTCGGGGCCCTCTCGGTAATACACATCATAAGAATCCTTGCAAGCAAAGTGACTAATGAGTTAGTTGCGAGATGATGTATTACGGAATGAGTAGAGATACTTTCTGGTAACAAGATTGAAATAGGTATGAAGATACCGGCGATCGAATCTTGGGCAAGTAACATACCTATGGACAAAGGGAATTATGCATGTTGTCATAACGGTTCGACCTATAAAGATCTTCATAGAATATGTAGGAACCAATATGGGCATTCAGGTTCCTCTGTTGGTTATTGACCGGAGAGGTGTCTCGGTCATGTCTATATAGTTCTAGAATTCGTAGGGTCCGCACGCTTAACATTCGTTGAAGATATAGTGTTATATGAGTTATATGATTTGGTGACAGAATGTTGTTCAGATTCCCGGATAAGATCACATACATGATGAGGAGTCTCGAAATGGTTGAGAGGTAAATATTTATATTAAGGACAATGATATTCAGACACCGGAAGTGTTTCAGAGTGTACCAGGTGATCATCGAAGTACCGGAGGGGGTACCGGGCACCCCCGAAAGGGTGACGGGCCTATTGGGCCATTAGAGGGAAGCACACCAGCCCATAGGGGGTTGCCCCCTCTAAGGCAGCCGACCCATGGGAGAAATGAAAGGGGGGGGGATTCGTCCTCCCCCTTCCTTCCCTTCCCCCTTTCCTTTCCCCCTCCAACAAGTAAGGAAGGGGGGCGGCCAAGGGCAGGAGCCCAAGTAGGATTCGGTCCTACTTGGGGCGCCCCTTGGCATCCCCCCTCTCCCTTCCTCCTATATATATGAGGGAGGGGGCGCCTAGCGCAACATAACATTGTCTTAGCCGTGTGCGGCGCGCCCCTTCATCGTTTACACCCCGGTCATATTTTCGTAGTGCTTAGGCGAAGCCCTGCGGAGATAGTTTCAGCATGACCGTCCACGCCGTCGTGTTGCCGGAACTCATCCACTACCTCGCCGTCTTGCTAGATCAAGAAGGCGGAGGACGTCATCGAGCTGAGCGTGTGCTGAACGTGGAGGTTACATACGTTCGGTGCTCGATCAGTTGGAACACGAAGAAGTTTGACTACATCAACCGCATTGTCAAACGTTGCAGCCTATGGTCTACGAGGGTACGTAGACACACTCTTCCTCTCGTTGCTATGCATCTCCTTGATAGATCTTGTGTGTGCGTATAAATGTTTTTGTTTTTTCATGCAATGTTTCCCAACAATCCTTAAGATCAGAGGGTATATTATTATAATTTCCATAAGAATTGTTGTAGGAATTACCATAATTATTAGAGGAATTACTAGGAAACAACTTAGATTAAAATTGCCTCTATACGCATTATTACCAAAATTGTTCCTGCCAACAAAATTCACATCCACAGATTCATTATTATTCTCAATCAAAGTGGAGAAAGGCATATCATTAGGATCAATAGGAGCACTCTTGCTAGCAATCAATTTCACAAGTTCATCTATCTGTCCACACAAAGTACTAATTTCTTCAACCGCATGCACTTTTTTTAATAGTAGACAATCTTTCGGTATGCCATTGAGAGTAATTTTCCATTATATTATCTAGGAGTTTAGTAGCTTCTCCTAATGTGATTTCCATAAAAGTAACACCCGCGGCGGAATCAAAAAGATTTCTAGATGCAAAATTCAATCCGGCATATTTTTTTGTATAATCATCCATAAACTTAAACCATGAGTAGGGCAATTTCTTATCATCAATTTCATCCTCTCCCAAGATTGTGCAACATGTTCATGATCAAGTTGCTTAAAATTCATTATATGTTCCTAACGGAGATGATCTTAGCGGGAGGAAAATACTTGGAAA
The DNA here is from genome assembly GCF_018294505.1 of Triticum aestivum. Classification (NCBI taxonomy): domain Eukaryota; kingdom Viridiplantae; phylum Streptophyta; class Magnoliopsida; order Poales; family Poaceae; genus Triticum; species Triticum aestivum. Next base: position 470,013,382 of record NC_057809.1, read on the forward strand.
TAAAATCATCTTTACACTTATTCCATGAATCAATATTATTTTTAGGCAAAGATGAAAACCAAGTTTTAGCACAATCTCGTAGTGAGAACGGAAATAGCTTCAGTTTAACAATATCATTATCCACATATTTTTTCTTTTGCATACCACACAACTCAATCAAAGTATTTAGATGGGATGCAACATCTTCATTAGGACTATCAGAAAATTGTTCTTTCATAACAATATTTAACAAAGGGGCATTAATTTCATAAGATTCCGCACTAGTGGCGGGAGCAATTGTAGTACTAATAAAATCACTATTATTAGTGTTGGAAAAGTCACACAACTTGGTATTTTCTTGAGACATCTTGACAAACCAAGCAATCTAGCACATGAGCAAACAAAAAGCAAATGAAAAGATGGACGGAAAGAAGGCGAATAAACAGGCAAATATTTTTGTATTTTTTAAAAATGTTTTAGAAGTGGATGCGACGAAAACGAGAGGCAAATGGCAAATAATGTAAGTGAAAGAGATGAGAGTTTATGATAGGTGAGGGAGTCCCGGATTAGGGGGTCCTCAGACAGCCGGACTATATACTTTGGCCGGACCATTGGACTATGAAGATACAAGATTGAAGACTTCATCCCGTGTCCTGGTGGGGCTCTCCTTCGCGTGGAAGGCAAACTTGGCAATTCGGATATGTAGATCTCCTCTGAGGGAGTCCTGGATTAGGGGTCTCCGGACAGCCGGACTATATCCTTTGGCCGGACTATTGGACTATGAAGATACAAGATTGAAGACTTCGTCCCGTGTCCGGATGGGACTTTCCTTGGCGTGCAAGGCAAGCTTGGCAATATAGATATGTAGATCTCCTCCCTTGTAACAAACTCTGTGTAACCCTAGCCCCCACCGGTGTCTATATAAACCGGAGGGTTTAGTCTGTAGGACAACAAGAATCATACCATAGGCCAGCTTCTAGGGTTTAGCCTCTACGATCTCGAGGTAGATCAACTCTTGTAATACTCATATCATCAAGATCAATCAAGCAGGACGTAGGGTATTACCTCCATCAAGAGGGCCCAAACCTGGGTAAACATCGTGTCCCCTGCCTCCTGTTACCATCCGCCTTAGACGCACAATTCGGGACCCCCTACCCGAGATCCGCCGGTTTTGACACCGACATTGGTGCTTTCATTGAGAGTTCCGCTGTGCCGTCACTGTAAGGCTCGATGGCCAGTTCGATCATCGGTAATGATGCGGTCCAGGGTGAGGTTTTCCTCCCCGGACAGATCTTCGTATTCGGCGGCTTCGCACTGCGGGCCAATTCGCTTGGCCATCTGAGCAGATCGAGAGCTACACCCCTGGCCATCAGGTCAGGTTCGGAAACTTAAACTACACTGCCGACATCCGCGGAGACTTGATCTTCGACGGATTCAAGCCCATGTCAGGTGCGCCGCACAATCACGACGAGCATGACGTAACTCTGCCGTCGGACAGTGTTCGGGAGATCACATCTGCAATTACTCCAGCCTTCAATCCGGAGCAAATTGCGCCATTCGAGGATGGAGGGATAGAAACCGCCGTGGAGGCCGCACTCTCAGTGGCGATGGAGCTGGATACTGACTTCACCCCTTACGAGAGCCGTGTTGCTGATCCAATGGATTCGTCTCCGGCCACGGACTCCGAGCTGCCTGCATCTGTGCCTATCGAATCCGATTGGGTGCCGATCATGGAGTTCACCTCCGTGGATATCTTTCAGCACTCGCCTTTCGGCGATGTGCTAAATTAATTAAGGTCTCTCTCCTTGTCAGGAGAACCTTGGCCGAACTATGTCCGGCTAGAATGGGATGCGGACGACGAAGAAATTTGCTGCCCACCCACCACCCACTTAGTAGCCACTATCGATGATCTAACCGACATGCTCGATTTTGACTCCGAAGACATCGACGGCATGGACGACGACGCAGGAGAGGAAAAGGAACCAGTACCCAAAGGGTGCTGGACAACCACTCCACCACATGACATATACATGGTGGATACACCCAAAGAAAATAATGACGAAGAACGGCAGGATGCAGCGAAGAATAGCTCCCTTGAGAAGCAATCAAAGCGTCGGCGTAGGCGCCACTCAAAATCCCGCCTCGGCAAAAGCTGCGATAACGGCGCAAGAGAAAATAACACTCCAGTCGACTCCAGAGGAAACGACGACCACATCGACCCAGTGGCAGAGCACGATGAAACTGCAAACAGCGAACATAGTACGGATCCGATGTCCGAACATGGCGACGCCGAGGATAAACCTCATCAAACCCCCTCTGGGGAGGAAAACAGTTCGGACGAAGATGCACACATCATCCCGGAAACGCACTTGGAGCAAGAGAACCTTGGCAGAAGGCTTATTGCCATAGCAAGGAGTCTGAAGAAGCAAAAGCAAAGGCTTAAGGCCGCACAAAATACGCTCAACAGTAGGTGGAACAAAGTGCTCGACAACGAAGAAAAGTATGGTGGAAGTTACCACACAAAGAGCTATCCAAAGTGCAAGCTATTACCTGAATTCGACGATGAGGCCTTAGAGCCCACACAGCCGAAAAATAAAATGGCCAACCGGCCGGATCAACCACCTTGTGACCGCGATAGAGCGGCTAACAAGGTCGCACATAAGTCAACACACGATCTACATGAGGACTTGCGCCAAAAATCCAATATGACCAGATCCATCTATGGATCTAGGAAGCACGCTCCGGCACAAAATCAAAACCGAATACTACAACCGTCCAAACACCATGATAGATCGAAATATAGGGGTGCCGCACACCCCCTATGTTTCACCGATGAGGTGCTGGACCACGAATTCCCAGAAGGATTCAAATCAGTGAACATAGAGGCATACGACGGGACCACAGACCCTGGGGTCTGGATTGAGGACTTCATCCTCCATATCCATATGGCTCGCGGAGACGATCTCCATGCCATCAAGTACTTACCCCTCAAGCTTAAAGGACCATCTCGGCACTGGCTGAAAAGCCTCCCCAAAAACTCAACTGGAAGTTGGGGGGAGCTCGAGGATGCTTTTCGGGCTAATTTTCAAGGGACCTATGTCCGACCTCCGGATGCAGACGATTTAAGTCATATAATTCAACAGCCTGGAGAGTCAGCACGAAAGCTTTGGAACAGGTTTCTCACTAAGAAGAACCAAATCGTCGACTGTCTGGACACCGAAGCCTTAGAAGCTTTCAAACACAGCGTTCGAGACGAATGGCTCGCCAGACACATCGGCCAAGAAAAACCGAGAACAATGGCAGCCCTAACAAGCCTCATGACCCGCTTTTGCGCGGGTGAAGATAGCTGGTTAGCCTGCAGTAGCACCAGCGACCCAAGCACATCCGAAGTCAGGGATGGCAATGGAAAACCACGACACAGTAAAAGCAAGTGTTGCAATAAAGAAGATAGCCCAGATAATACGGCGGTAAACGCCGGATTCAGGGGCTCTCGACTAGGTCAGCGGAAAAAGCCTTTCAAAGGCAGCAGAGATGGTCTGTCTAGCCTAAACAAGATTCTAGACAAACTATGTCAGATTCATGGCACCCCCGATAAACCTGCAAATCACACCCACAGAGAATGCTGGGTCTTCAAGCAGGCCGGTAATCTTAACGCCGAACACAAGGGGAGGGAGATACCAAGCGAGGACGAGGACGAACCTCACCAGCAAAGCACTGGAGGACAGAAAAAATTCCCACCAGAGGTTAAAACAGTAAACATGATCCATGTGACTGAGAGGAGAAGCAAACATACACTGCGAGACATACGCGCCGTAGAGCCCGTCACCCCCAAGTTCACCCCCTGGTTGGCCTGCTCAATCACTTTCGATCGCAAGGATCACCCGACAAGCATCCGGCATGAAGGATTGGCTGCCTTGGTGTTAGACCCAATAATAAACGGATACCATCCCACACGAGTCCTTATGGACGGCGGCAGTGGTCTAAGTCTGATATATCAGGACACAGTCCGCAAAATGGGGATAGACCCGACAAAAATCAGCCGTAGTAATACTACCTTCAAGGGAGTAATACCAAGCCCAGAGGCCCACTGCACGGGATCTCTATTACTAGAGGTTGTATTCGGTTCTTCCGACAACTTCCGAAGTGAAAAGTTAACTTTCTACATCGCTCCATTCCGAAGTGGCTATCAAGCACTACTCAGAAGAGCGGCTTTCGCTCGTTTTAATGCAGTACCGCATTACGCTTCTCTCAAGCTTAAGATGCCCTGTCCACGTGGCACCATCACAGTTAGTGGAAATATTGAGCATTCTCTACATGCGGAAGAACGTGTGGCGGCTTTAACAGCCGAGCACTAGACGACCTCACCAACCAGAATAAATGACAGGTCGTCAAGACCACGAACACGGTTAGACGAGTCCGGCGCATCACTACATATACATGAGATTGGTTTGATGGTTAAACCCTCATAGACGGTACCAGGGGCTTCCCGCGTGTAATCAGGGCTAGTTCGGCTCAACTTGACTTATCTTGAATTTTAATGGCTTATTGATAATAACCAATTTTCTGGCATGGCAACTTTCACCTAAGTTCTTCTCTTTTACAGATGAAAATCATGCTACAACCGTCTAGGACACTGCACAACGGAGACACAGGCGCAGACATGCAGCAGGGACCCGCTCAAAGGTTTCTTTTCAGATTAAGACCCCGCGTAAACCTTTTTTTACTGTCTCTTGTTGTTCACATCCTCTGGATACTCAATAAAACTGAGAAGGATGCTGACGTTATTGGCATGTGGCCACGTCAGGATATTGCACGTACCTGGACACTCGGGGTTTATTATTAAAGGCATTGTTCAGCCCGACATATGTTATAAAGACCGAATACCATAGGGAGTGTTCGGCGTCACAAGTTTGGCCTTATATGCATCAGCTCCGAATCATGTCTTTGGTCAAATGTTGGTTTTGCCCGGCTCCCGTGTTTTGCTACCTTACGTTCCGCTCTGTCGACTAAGGAGGCACCGGGAAAACTACTGCGATTGTGCCCTGGTTCATCCGGATGAGCACCTCAGTAGAGAAAGTCGAACACTAACTGTCATGATAAAGCGCGAGACTGGTCAACCACTCAATGACTTAGCGGAATCTTTGGGATTCCTCCGCATTAACGAAGGGCCGTTTCCCGGTCATGTACGTACGCACCGCATATTCAGACGAGCATGGAAGTACCAGGGGCTATATAGCAGTCCCACCATCAAACTCCTATGGCTAAGTGAAAGTGTTAAAGCAATATAGTCCGATTGCCTCGTTCGCTGCGCTACCACCTCTTTAATGGACCAAGACGTTGGATCAAGTGTGAATACGCGTTTTCTGCGAACACCCCCGCATTATATGCGTGGGGGCTGAAGCCGACGACTGCAAACTTTCAGGTTATATACATATATACATAAACGGCCGCACAAGAGGCATCATAATACTTTTAGGCAAAACTATAAACACAACCTTTATAATTCAATAAAGCATTGTTTTTACAATGGGAATACATGTCACTAGAACATAATATTCTTCGAGCACCGAGCCTCTATTGAACGAGCGCCTTCAAGGACTTCTTCAAAGTAGTGCTCGGCAGCTACTCGACCCACGACCGAACCCTGTGTTGCAATAGTGGTGGCCTCCATCTCTGCCCAGTATGTCTTGACACAGGCAAGTGCCATCCGCGCACCCTCTATGCACGCCGACCTCTTCATAGCGTCGATGTGCGGCACAGCACCAAGGAATTGTTGCACTAAAGTAATGTCAGGACCCCGATCCTAAGTCACACCGATCTAGCATGTAACACATCATATCACTTTGCGGCCTCACGCACGGTATTCCCACGGGTGCCACCTTACCTGGCCCGGGACCGTTTGCGCCTTTTGGCTCACGTATATGATAGTGTCGCTAGCATCCATATGACAAAGAACCCGGGCTGACATGGCTAGTCGTGAACCCAAAGTGGCACTAACTTACAGGGACAGGCATACATGACCCAGCAACGAACGTGTCGGTCATCAGCGAGTGAATCCAGGCTGTAGCACTGGGCTAGCAGGACTCCGGTGAACCGGGCTGTAGCGGGCTAACAGGACTCCGGTATTCATCGCGTGACATTTCCCCGAAGGGACAGACACAGGAATGAAGAAGGACACATGCCGGCCAGCCTAGGTGTTCCGGAGCAGTAGCAAGCTACCATGGCTCAGTGGAAACACCAGGAGACATTTCCCGGTAAGAGAGGCTACTAAGGATAAACAACTAGATAGTCAGATCCCACACATACCAAGCATTTCAATAACATACACACAATATGCTCGATATGTGCAAATACAACATGGCATCACAACATGACTACAACTCAAGTATTTATTCAATAGGCTCCGAGGAGCGAGATAATACAATCATGGGTCTCATGACCCAACAATCAGAGCATACAAGTCAAAGCACATGCGGAAGCTTAACATGTCTGAGTACAGACAACTATAAATGAAAAAGGCTGAGAAGCCTGACTATCTACCAGATCCTGCCGAGGGCACAAGATCGTAGCTGAGGTAACAAGCTAAACGTCGAAGACCACGCGGAACTACTAGCGAGACTGAAGTCCCTCTGCAAAAACATAAAATAGGCAAACGTGAGTACAAATGTACCCAACAAGACTTACATCAGAACTAACTACATATGCATCATTATCAACAAAGGGGATGGTGGAGTTTAACTGCAGCAAGCCAGCTTTGACTCGGTGGCTATCCTGAACTACGACTGCAAGTAACTCTTTTGAGGTGGCGCACACGAGTCCACATATTCACCATATCAATACACCACTATGGACCCGCTCCCGTCTCCCTACGAGAACGCCATCCATAGCACTCACGCTTATCTCGCGTATTTTAGAGTATCCACTTTCACTTGCCTATGAACTATGCAAGGGGTCCAAGTTTCCATATCCGAGGAATCCGGCTATTCGAATAGATAATGATAACCCTGCAGGGGTGTACTTCTTCACACACGCTCTCGCCACTTACCGCCCTGTACACGTCATGTACCTCGGCAACCTTCAAGCGGAAGCCGGGCGAGGGAGTCAGCCACGACCTGACTAACCGAACAAGTCTCTAGTCCAGGTTTATCGCCTATTCGGGTTCCATCCGCAAGGAGATCCGGCCGGGGTGTCGCTCACGGCCCCAAACGATGTGAGCAGGGTTCCCAAGCCCAACATCCGGGTGCCACTTGGTACACCGTGCCACTGTGCCTAGTCTGTCCCAAGCCCACCTGTACCGGGTGCCACTTGGTAGACTACTAACACTACCTACAAACACCAGAAACTAGTTGCAACTCCTGGACAGAGATCATGTTGATTAATAAGTCGAGAGGGGTCGAGTTACCGGAACCCAATGTGTGGTAGTAACTATTCATGGATCACAAACATAGAACTCAGTTCCTGAGGACGGCTGCAATGAGACAACCCACCATGTACTCCTACATGGCCTCTCACCGCTACCTTTACCAAATCGTGTTCACACACTTAGCTCACACACAGTAGGACATGTTCACACGCCTCTGATTCATCCCCGATGAATCAGACCTGACTCGACTCTAAGCAATAGCAGGCATGACAACAAACATGAATGAGTAGGCACAACAGGGCTCAAACAACTCCTACTCATGCTAGTGGGTTTCATCTATTTACTGTGGAATGACAGGTCATGCAAAGGATAAAGGGGTTCAGCTACCGCAGCAAGTAACAGTTGAATCGTTGTTGTCCTAATGCAGTAATAGAGAGCAGGAGCGAGAGAGTGGGATTTTATCGGAATGAACAAGGGGGTTTTGCTTGCCTGGCACTTCTGAAGATAATATTGAGTCTTCATCAGTGTCATCGATCTCATCGTCGAACCACGTCTATCGAGAGGGGACAAACACCGGCAACAGGGAAAGAACACAATCAATGCAATGCACAATATGATGCATGCTATGACATGGCAATATGAATGTGTTTTGGGCTAATGCACCTAGCTATGATTTAAATGAAGTTGGTTTGAATACATGATTCAAATTCCAACTCCATATATGGTTATTTAAATGCCCTTTATTTGTTTTGTCCAAAACAGAGGACAAACATTGTTCAAACATGCATGAAAATGGTATAGATGGATTCCTTGAATTTTTCTGATAATTTTTCATATATAATTTATTTCATTTGGAGTTACGGTTGAATTTCTATGAATTTTAGAAGTTTTAGGCATTTTCTGAAATTATTAAATCATTTAAGATTTATTTAAATTCCAGAAAGGAATTATTGCGTCAGCATGGCCTCATAGTGACGTCAGCAGGTCAACGGGCGCCGTCCAGGTCAAACTAACCTGTGGGCCCTGCGTGTCAGTGTCTGGACTAACTAACCTAATTAAAATTAACCCCAACTAACTTAGTTAGCCGGGCGGGGCCCGCATGTCAGTGAGTCAGTGGCTTAACTGAAATTAGTTATTAATTTAACCAAAAGTTAGCAGGGCCGGGCCCACCTGTCAGTGACCCTGGGGAAGTCAAACAGGGTCAAATCTCGGGTCAGTAGGGTCAATCCCGCCGGCGTCTCGATGCCGGCGAGGCCCGGGACGGTGGCGACCGTCGGAAACACGCTACAGGGCACGGGCGAGGCCGTGCTTGGGCTCATTTGAGAGCCCTTGCTGGTGCGCATCGAACGGTGGTGGTGGCCGTGCCTGTGGTGGCCGGTACCGATGACGGCGAGCTCGTGAGCGGCGGCCGGAGTTCAGGTGCGGTCGGGTTCGGCGCTGCTGCTCGCAAGCGAGGGAGCTGAGGCACTGGAGGGGCTCTACGGGTCGCGGCAAGCACAACGGGTGCACGCCCATGACCAAATGGTCACCGGGGTTTTGCCGGCGACGATCCCATGCGGCGGCGGCTGCTGTTAGCAAGGGGGCGGCGGCTACGGCAAGCAAACGAAGGCGGGATTAGGGGGAAGAGGACCGGGGGCTCACAGCGGTGCCGACGGAATGCTCGGCGAGGTCGGGGACGGTCCGGAGCCGACGAATTTGACGGTGATGGCCGGCGGGTCCGAGGTAGAAGACGACGGCGATGGCGATGAAGCAAAGCCCTCCGGCTCGTTTCCTTCGGCTTGGGGATGTGGTGCTCGATTGCAGAGCTGCTGGGCATGGCCACGGGACGAGGGGTGGCCGGTGGTCATGGCTACGGCGAGCGGCGCTCTCAGGTGCGTTCGGTGACGAGAGGGAGGGATAGCAGAGGAGGAGGAGGGGGTCCAGAGAGCGAGGGAGAAGTGAGAGGGGGTCGGGGAGGCGCGTGGCGTTACCGGGGCGTCCAGGCGGAGGAGGAGGCAGGCAGGCAGGGAGGAGGTGGCCGGGGCGCGTGGCCGCGCGCGCCAGGCGCGTGCTCATCCTCCTGGCAGAGGAGGAAGGCGACAGAGAAGGAGGCGGTGGTGGGCTGGGCCGGCTTCTGCAGCAGGCCGCACAGGTGAGTGGGCCTCAGGTAAGCGTCAGGTAAGTTCCTTCTCTCTTTTTTAATTTTTCTGTTCTGTTTGTTTTATTAATTTATTTTGCCACTGTTTTGAATTTAAAATAATTCAAACAATGCCAAAAACTCCTCTGAATATTTTTATTTTGCTAGATGGACTTTTCCAAAAGCTTATAAAATATTTCAGGGATATTTGAAATTATATTCTAATTATATGAATATAATTCAAATTCAAATAGCTAATGAATTAAATTCAAAGTCCCAAAAATAAATCCTTAAAAATGTTCAATATTTTGGTTGGGACCAGAACCCTTGCCAAAAATTATCAAACATTTAAGAAGAGCATTTTGGAACAATGAATGAGATTTTTAAGGGTTTTTGCCCTTCTTTTATTTAGGGTTTTGAGGCTTCCAATTTCCCTCAGTTCAAGTTTCAAAAATTTAAACATGATGCAAACACCAGGCAGCACCAGAAACTAGGGATGTGACAACTCACCCCCACTAAACAAGAATCTCGTCTCGAGATTCAAGCGTAGGGTAAGATGAAGGGGAAACGCAAACTAGTATAATCTTCACGATCCAGGTTGCACTTCGAATGAACGTTGATTCGATCACCATCATTGTCTCGAAGTCTTGCTCTGAGAAATCCTGCCAACATGACATGGAGAGAAGAAGGAGACTCTAGAAGGGTCGATCTTCTCGAAGATCGAACAACTCAGGATTAACTCACGGAATGAGACATAGCAACCTCTCTTGAGCTGAGACACGAAGCATGCATCTAAAGAAATGGAGTGAGACAGATGACGAGGGCTCGCTAAGTAGACAACAATTCCAGACTTAAGAATGTGGTAAACGATTGTTAACGTAGCGAGGAGTTGAGTTGCCATGATAGCACAGCGAGACACCTTCGGAACCGTGACTCGTAGATATCTCCCCTTAAGTGGCAAAAAGAATTACCTTTGATTCAAAGATCATTGAAACTCTTTAAACCAGCCTAAGGCAATTCTCGAGCGATCGTTTGGAGGGGGTCGGTAGAATGGCATACTCGGACTTGGATGATGTGGATTACCTTGTTGAAGACAACGTAATGGATGAATTTGCTTACCACCGGAAATGGAAGAGACCCATGGTAGAATGGCACATTGGCGGTGCAAGCTGGGAACAAAATGCAAATGCTGGGAATGATTCTGGTAACTGGGGAAGAACCCAACAATAGAGAGTGAATTCACTGTTTGAAAAGGTCATAGCATTGCCGAGGAAACTGAGAGCACTATACAGTTAATGCCGACGATCAAACCTGGCACTTGCGCGTGCTCTCAAGAACTTGAGCATTTCCATAATCATCAAGATTTTACCAACATCCGTGTCAAGGATCCTGGCAACACAACGTACTACCATGATGAATGATGATGGATGATGCAGATGCAAAGGAAGATAACACTTTCTCAGATTTCACCCTTGGCGGGGCCAAGGAAATAAAAGCTGGATGATCGACCGAGAGATATTTAGCACTCCGCCTCTAATGTTCTCCTTGATGTGCTAGTGTATCCCATCCCATGGTTTGATATCTAGAACATCAAGTAAAAGGTCAGACTTCGGAACACAAAAATCATAAGGCACAACTAGGGAGTAAATCCTACGAAGTCCTTATGGGAAGGTGGCCAACTTCTTCAATCAAGATACTACAATAATAGGTCCTTCGGCTGGGTGGTGCTGGCCACACTATCCACTTTACCAGTTATCGAGGGATCAGTATTATAGTTCTTGGGAAAATGTTCCAACCATCATATCTGCCTGAGATTCAGATCTGGTTGGTGTCAGGATATTCCAGACTCATCGAGTCTAGGAAGAAAAATGAAAGTTTGCAACACAAATCGACGAGATGACGTTGCGGGATTCTCGGGAGATGAACTATGATAGCAAGCTCCAAAACATGAGCTAGTTCTGCTACACACATGTGAACATGTTGTCTCGAACAAACATGATCACATGGTAGTCTTACAATAAAACACTACCGAGTTCAGGTTGGGAACCATCATCGAGGATGTCGAAGTCTTGTGCATGACCTAGGATTAGCACATCAACTCCTTTTCCTGAACAAATCAGTCAGTGGCTTGGGGTGCTACGGAACACACATGGAGTGGAGGTAATTAATCTACCAAACCATAGTATACTTTGCACATGCATGACTGACTTGGGACGATTCCAGAGGAAGCAAAACTAACTTTCTCGAACCCACGATGGCAACTTACATCAAATGCACGTGAATCAAAGAAAGTCACTTCTTTCATCCAGCATATACTTCATGAACGGGGCATGAAGAAAATGCCTATAAAAGTTTCCAACACTAGGTTGATGTTCAACATGAATCATGGGGGAGACAAAATGCTGCTGATGGGCTCAACAACAACTCGTCGGAATTTCCATATCACTGGACTTCCACCATCATGTGAACACGGTGATAGTATTGGTCAGACCAAAAGATGTAATGGTATATGCTCGAGGGATCAACCACGAGTAAGACAACATTACGAGCATCGTTGGTACTGATTTGATTGACGATAACCCATACTCAAATCAAAGTTTTTATAAGGCAATAGGTCCAATAACTGATCACAGGGACCAATCACTGAAGATATCATCTTTCTTCAACTCACACAAACACCAGATATCGCTTTTGGAAAATGAACTAAGTTAGGCAAGCTTTTATCTTCCAACTCTCCAAGTTGCTGTTCAGCTTAACCAACTAGCTCAGGGGTATCCAACACGGATTCTTGGAGAAAGGGTGGTTTACAGGAATAAACCAACTTGATCACGAGATCAACATAGCGGTCAGGCGACAACCTGGTGATACTTCCGAGAAGAAATTCGGAATATCATGAACCACCGGTATGTTACTAAGCTCGAGAACAATCTCGCTTTTGAGGGCAAGACGATATGATCAAATGAGTGAGGACTTGACAAGATCCTAACTCATCAATCGAAGGGTGCACCGAAATAAGGACTAGGTAGCACGATCAGTCTTAGAAGGATGATTCAAAAACCAACACGCTAAGAATGAAATTATTGTCCTTTAACTACCAAGCAACAAGGTTGCTAGGAGTATTGATTTCACACATCACAATTCTTCTGTCGGTATTCCGGTTGCATCGACACGAAGACCGAGGAATGACTAATGATGGTGAGAAGTATCACTACGTCAAAATTCATGAGAGTTGGTGCAGTTCTCATGACAATTCTGACATAAAGGCGGTAATACTCCAAGATAGAACAGAACCAAAAGCTGGATTGGCATTTGATCTGCGGAATACAACTACTTTGACCCAATCCTGGAAATGGATAAGGTACTGGAGTTTGTTTCTCCTAGTCATTCTGGAATAGAATGGCTTGGCGGACCACAAGAATAATAGGCATCGATAAACGAACGCACGCATACTCTTGACTATCAACTGATAGACGAAGGTCAGTAGACAACTAAAGAGAGACAACTCAAAGGAACATATAACTTTCTGAGTTGTGGATGCATAGATTAGTATGTCGAACCAAGTTCAACTTAATTCTTCCGGATAACCCATGCAGAACGGTTGAGCTGGCAGAGTCACAATATAGCATGGAGAACTCATCGAGAGCACTCTTGTTGTCATCTTTTGGTTCAAAGGAACTCCTGCCAAGGATGGTTCATGGTAATTGGAAGAAGGATGTACCACGAACCTCGAGGACTATCGCAAAGGTTACTAATATCCTAAAGGAACTAGCAAACACTATCAACATCAAGTAAGTAGAGTGAATCTCGGGTTCAAAACCCAGGAATAGAATACCTACTACTAAGTAGCACCACGAGATGCTTTCGAGAATGATGGCCAGAATCTTCACACTAGGAACACAAAACATTGCTAGATTACTAGATGATCCCCTAAGACACCTAGGGTCATAATACCGGCTCCAACATATAGGTCGAGGCAGTAGAGTACCTCAACTCAACAATTTGTGTGATTAACCTGGCCTAGAAAGACATTGAAACCAGAGGAAAAGGATTTTGCAATTGCATCAGACTCTTTGGAAACCTGGGATGACTCGGACAGCGTAACGGCTGTAAATGCTCAAATGATTTGAGACATCCAACAAAATGGTGGCATAACCACTCAGAAGCACAATAATAAGGTTTGGAGATCAACAATTAACATACGGAAGTAGAAACTGAACTGAGACTTAATTCCAACAATTCTATAAGTCTACGGATTAGTAACACGTGATCCTGATAGAAAGAAGAGAAGGCCTAGTTCTTAACCCCGTAGGAAGGATAAGATGACTCGGATCAGAAGGCATAAGGTATAAGGAGTAAAAGAGCCTTACGTTCCATCCCACAATCAATTCCCTTATATAACTAAAGAATTTCTAGACTCAACTTCGACCAGTTTGGCTTGGTAATCCTACAGGCAGTCAAGCTCTGATACCAACGCTGTCAGGACCTCGATCCTAAGTCACACCGATCTAGCATGTAACACATCATATCACTTTGCGGCCTCACCCGCGGTATTCCCACGGGTGCCACCTTACCTGGCCCGGGACCGTTTGCGCCTTTTGGCTCACGTATATGATAGTGTCGCTAGCATCCATATGACAAAGAACCCGGGCTGACATGGCTAGTCGTGAACCCAAAGTGGCACTAACTTACAGGGACAGGCATACATGACCCAGCAACGAACGTGTCGGTCATCAGCGAGTGAATCCAGGCTATAGCACTGGGCTAGCAGGACTCCGGTGAACCGGGCTGTAGCGGGCTAACAGGACTCCGGTATTCATCGCGTGACATTTCCCCGAAGGGACAGACACAGGAATGAAGAAGGACACATGCCGGCCAGCCTAGGTGTTCCGGAGCAGTAGCAAGCTACCATGGCTCAGTGGAAACACCAGGAGACATTTCCCGGTAAGAGAGGCTACTAAGGATAAACAACTAGATAGTCAGATCCCACACATACCAAGCATTTCAATAACATACACACAATATGCTCGATATGTGCAAATACAACATGGCATCACAACATGACTCTACAACTCAAGTATTTATTCAATAGGCTCCGAGGAGCGAGATATTACAATCATGGGTCTCATGACCCAACAATCAGAGCATACAAGTCAAAGCACATGCGGAAGCTTAACATGTCTGAGTACAGACAACTATAAATGAAAAAGGCTGAGAAGCCTGACTATCTACCAGATCCTGCCGAGGGCACAAGATCGTAGCTGAGGTAACAAGCTAAACATCGAAGACCACGCGGAACTACTAGCGAGACTGAAGTCTCTCTGCAAAAACATAAAATAGGCAAACGTGAGTACAAATGTACCCAGCAAGACTTACATCAGAACTAACTACATATGCATCATTATCAACAAAGGGGATGGTGGAGTTTAACTGCAGCAAGCCAGCTTTGACTCGGTGGCTATCCTGAACTACGACTGCAAGTAACTCTTTTGAGGTGGCGCACACGAGTCCACATATTCACCATATTAATACACCACTATGGACCCGCTCCCGTCTCCCTACGAGAACGCCATCCATAGCACTCACGCTTATCTCGCGTATTTTAGAGTATCCACTTTCACTTGCCTATGAACTATGCAAGGGGTCCAAGTTTCCATATCCGAGGAATCCGGCTATTCGAATAGATAATGATAACCCTGCAGGGGTGTACTTCTTCACACACGCTCTCGCCACTTACCTCCCTGTACACGTCATGTACCTCGGCAACCTTCAAGCGGAAGCCGGGCGAGGGAGTTGGCCACGACCTGACTAACCGAACAAGTCTCTAGTCCAGGTTTATCGCCTATTCGGGTTCCATCCGCAAGGAGATCCGGCCGGGGTGTCGCTCACGGCCCCAAACGATGTGAGCAGGGTTCCCAAGCCCACCATCCGGGTGCCACTTGGTACACCGTGCCACTGTGCCTAGTCTGTCCCAAGCCCACCTGTACCGGGTGCCACTTGGTAGACTACTAACACTACCTACAAACACCAGAAACTAGTTGCAACTCCTGGACAGAGATCATGTTGATTAATAAGTCGAGAGGGGTCGAGTTACCGGAACCCAATGTGTGGTAGTAACTGTTCATGGATCACAAACATAGAACTCAGTTCCTGAGGACGGCTGCAATGAGACAACCCACCATGTACTCCTACATGGCCTCTCACCGCTACCTTTACCAAATCGTGTTCACACACTTAGCTCACACACAGTAGGACATGTTCACATGCCTCTGATTCATCCCCGATGAATCAGACCTGACTCAACTCTAAGCAATAGCAGGCATGACAACAAACATGAATGAGTAGGCACAACAGGGCTCAAACAACTCCTACTCATGCTAGTGGGTTTCATCTATTTACTGTGGAATGACAGGTCATGCAAAGGATAAAGGGGTTCAGCTACCGCAACAAGTAACAGTTGAATCGTTGTTGTCCTAATGCAGTAATAGAGAGCAGGAGCGAGAGAGTGGGATTTTATCGGAATGAACAAGGGGGTTTTGCTTGCCTGGCACTTCTGAAGATAATATTGAGTCTTCATCAGTGTCATCGATCTCATCGTCGAACCACGTCTATCGAGAGGGGACAAACACCGGCAACAGGGAAAGAACACAATCAATGTAATGCACAATATGATGCATGCTATGACATGGCAATATGAATGTGTTTTGGGCTAATGCACCTAGCTATGATTTAAATGAAGTTGGTTTGAATACATGATTCAAATTCCAACTCCATATATGGTTATTTAAATGCCCTTTATTTGTTTTGTCCAAAACAGAGGACAAACATTGTTCAAACATGCATGAAAATGGTACAGATGGATTCCTTGAATTTTTCTGATAATTTTTCATATATAATTTATTTCATTTGGAGTTACGGTTGAATTTCTATGAATTTTAGAAGTTTTAGGCATTTTCTGAAATTATTAAATCATTTAAGATTTATTTAAATTCCAGAAAGGAATTATTGCGTCAGCATGACCTCATAGTGACGTCAGCAGGTCGACGGGCGCCGTCCAGGTCAAACTGACCTGTGGGCCCTGCGTGTCAGTGTCTGGACTAACTAACCTAATTAAAATTAACCCCAACTAACTTAGTTAGCCGGGCGGGGCCCGCATGTCAGTGAGTCAGTGGCTTAACTAAAATTAGTTATTAATTTAACCAAAAGTTAGCAGGGCCGGGCCCACCTGTCAGTGACCCTGGGGAAGTCAAATAGGGTCAAATCCCGGGTCAGTAGGGTCAATCCCGCCGGCGTCTCGACGCCGGCGAGGCCCGGGATGGTGGCGGCCGTCGGAAACACGCTACAGGGCACGGGCGAGGCCGTGCTTGGGCTCATTTGAGAGCCCTTGCTGGTGCGCATCGAACGGTGGTGGTGGCCGTGCCTGTGGTGGCCGGTACCGATGACGGCGAGCTCGTGAGCGGCGGCCGGAGTTCGGGTGCGGTCGGGTTCGGCGCTGCTGCTCGCAAGCGAGGGAGCTGAGGCGCTGGAGGGGCTCTACGGGTCGCGCAAGCACAACGGGTGCACGCCCGTGACCAAATGGTCACCGGGGTTTCGTCGGCGACGATCCCATGCGGCGGCGGCTGCTGTTAGCAAGGGGGCGGCGGCTACGGCAAACAAACGAAGGCGGGATTAGGGGGAAGAGGACCGAGGGCTCACAGCGGTGCCGACGGAACGCTCGGCGAGGTCGGGGACGGTCCGGAGCCGACGAATTTGACGGTGATGGCCGGCGGGTCCGAGGTAGAAGACGACGGCGATGGCGACGAAGCAAAGCCCTCCGGCTCGTTTCCTTTGTCTTGGGGATGTGGTGCTCGATTGCGGAGCTGCTGGGCACGGCCACGGGACGAGGGGTGGCCGGTGGTCATGGCTACGGCGAGCAGCGCTCTCAGGTGCGTTCGGTGACGAGAGGGAGGGAGAGCAGAGGAGGAGGAGGGGGTCCAGAGAGCGAGGGAGAAGTGAGAGGGGGTCGGGGAGGCGCGTGGCGTTACCGGGGCGTCCAGGCGGAGGAGGAGGCAGGCAGGCAGGGAGGAGGTGGCAGGGGCGCGTGGCCGCGTGCTCATCCTCCTGGCAGAGGAGGAAGGCGACAGAGAAGGAGGCGGTGGTGGGCTGGGCCGGCTTCTGCAGCAGGCCGCACAGGTGAGTGGGCCTCAGGTAAGCGTCAGGTAAGTTCCTTCTCTCTTTTTTAATTTTTCTGTTCTGTTTGTTTTATTAATTTATTTTGCCACTGTTTTGAATTTAAAATAATTCAAACAATGCCAAAAACTCCTCTGAATATTTTTATTTTGCTAGATGGACTTTTCCAAAAGCTTATAAAATATTTCAGGGATATTTGAAATTATATTCTAATTATATGAATATAATTCAAATTCAAATAGCTAATGAATTAAATTCAAAGAACCAAAAATATATCCTTAAAAATGTTCAATATTTTGGTTGGGACCAGAACCCTTGCCAAAAATTATCAAACATTTAAGAAGAGCATTTTGGAACAATGAATGAGATTTTTAAGGGTTTTTGCCCTTCTTTTATTTAGGGTTTTGAGGCTTCCAATTTCCCTCAGTTCAAGTTTCAAAAATTTAAACATGATGCAAACACCAGGCAGCACCAGAAACTAGGGATGTGACTGTCAGGACCCCGACTCAATGCCACATCGATCTAGCATGTAACACCTCATATCACTTTGCGGCCTCACGCACGGTATTCCCACGGGTGTCGCCTTACCTTACCCCGGGACCGTTTGCGCCTTTTGGCACACGTATATGACAGTGTCGCTAGCATCCATATGATAAGGAGCCCGGGCTGACATGGCTAGTCGTAAACCCAAAGTGGCACAGACTTACAGGGACAGGCATCCATGACCCAGCATCGAACGTGTCGGTCATCAGCGAGTGAATCCAGGCTGTAGCACTGGGCTAGCAGGACTCCAGTGAACCGGGCTGTAGCGGGCTAACAGGACTCCGGTATTCATCGCGTGACATTTCCCCGAAGGGACGGACACAGGAACGAAGAAGGACACATGCCGGCCAGCCTAAGTGTTCCGGAGCAGTAGCAAGCTACCAAGGCTCGGTGGAAACACTAGGAGACATTTCCCGGTAAGAGAGGCTACTAAAGATAAACAACTAGATAGTCAGATCCCACACATACCAAGCATTTCAATAACATACACACAATATGCTCGATATGTGCAATACAACATGGCATCACAAAATGACTCTACGACTCAAGTAGTTTATTCAATAGGCTCCGAGGAGCGAGACATTACAAACATGGGTCTCATGACCCAATAATCAGAGCATACAAGTCAAAGCACAAGCAGAAGCTATCATGTCTGAGTACAGACATCTATAAATGAAACGGCTGAGAAGCCTGACTATCTACCAGATCCTGCCGAGGGCACAAGATCGTAGCTGAGGTAACAAGCTAAACGTCGAAGTCCACGCGAAACTACTAGTGAGACTGAAGTCTCTCTGCAAAAACATAAAATAGGCAAACGTGAGTACAAATGTACCCAGCAAGACTTACATCAGAACTAACTACATATGCATCATTATCAACAAAGGGGTGGTGGGGTTTAACTGCAGCAAGCCAGCTTTGACTCGGTGGCTATCCTAAACTACGACTGCGAGTAACTCTTTTGAGGTGGCGCACACGAGTCCACATATTCACCATATCAATACACCACTATGGATCCGCTCCCGTCTCCCTACGAGAACGCCATCCATAGCACTCACGCTTATCTTGCGTATTTTAGAGTATCCACTTTCACTTGTCTATGAACTGATATAAGCAACCCAGAAGTCCTTTACCGCGGACACGGCTATTTGAATAGATGATGTTAACCCTGCAGGGGTGTACTTCTTCATACATGTTTCCACCACTTAGCGTCTGCACACGACATGTGCTCGGCAGACTTCAAGCGAAAGCCGACGTGGGTGTAGACCACGACCTACCTAAACACTCAAGTCTCTAGTCCAGGTTTATCGCCTATTCGGGTTCCATCCATGAGGAGATCCGGCCGGAGTTTCGCTCACAGCCCCAAACGATGTGAACAGGGTTCCCGAGATACCAAACGGGCATCCGGTACACCGTGCCACGTACCTACCGCATCACAGCCCACCCCTACGGTCAGCGCTGTCCACGGCCTCCAGTAAGCTACAAACACCAGAAACTACTTGCAACTCCTGGACAGAGGACTAGGGTGAATAAGAAGTCGAGCGGGGTCATATTTCAGGGCCCAATGCATGGTAGTAGCTGAATCATGGATCACAAACACAGAACTCAGTTCCTAAGGACGGCTTCAATGAGACAACCCACCATGTACTCCTACATGGCCTCTCACCGACACCTTTTACCAAATCGTGTTCACACACTTAGCTCACACATAGTAGGACATGTTCACACACCTCTGATTCATCCTCGATGAATCAGACCTGACTCAACTCTAAGCAGTAGCAGGCATGACAAACAAGCATGAATGAGTAGGCACATCAGGGCTCAAACAACTCCTACTCATGCTAGTGGGTTTCATCTATTTACTGTGGCAATGACAGGTCATGCAAAGGATAAAGGGGTTCAGCTACCGCAGCAAGTAACAGATGAATCGGTGTTGTCCTAATGCAGTAAAAGAGAGCAGGAGCGAGAGAGTAGGATTGTATCGGAATGAACAAGGGGGTTTTGCTTGCCTGGCACTTCTGAAGATAACATTGAGTCTTCATCAGTGTCAACGATCACATCATCGGTATCACGTCTATCGGGAGGGGACACATACCGGCAACACAGAAGGGAACACAATCAATGCAATGCACAATATGATGCATGATCATGACATGGCAAAATGAATGTGTTTTGGGCTAATGCAACTAGCAACAGATTAAATGAAGTTGGTTTGAATACAAGATTCAAATTCAAACTCCATATGTGATTATTCAAATGCCATTTAATTGATTTGTGCTAAACAGCAGCTATAAGTTGTTCTAACATGCATGAAAATGGTACAGATGGATTCCTTGAATTTTTCTGATAATTTTTCATATATAAATTATCTAATTTGGAGTTACGGTTGAATTTCTATGATTTTTAGAAGTTTTTACAAATTTCTGGAATTTCCTGAATATTTATAAAATGAACTAAATTCCAGAAAAGGAATATTGCGTCAGCATGGCGTAAGGCTGAGGTCAGCAGGTCAACTGGGTCGCCCAGAGTCAAACCTGACGTGTGGGGGCCACACGTCAGTGACATAGGTTAGACAGGGGGGGTTAGTTTAGTTTAATTAAAGATTAGGGGCACTAGGGCCCACATGTGAGTGTCAGGGGGTTAGCTTAGGTGGTGATTAGCTTAAACTAATCACCTGATGGCGGGGGCCCACCTGTCATAGACCCAGGGGAGGTCAAACCCTTGGTCAAACGACTCAATCCCGCCGGCGTTGAGTCGCCGGCGAGGCCGAGGCGGCGGAGGCCTTCGGGTTTCTTGCTCCGGCGACCAAATGGCCGGCGGAGGGCATCTACGGAATGCCCAGGCTCGCGCGCATCTAACAGGGCAAACGGGAGAAGCTAGGGCGGCCGTAATCCTCGCCGGCGTCGAGCTCAGCGGCTGCCGGACCTCGGGCGTTGGCGGGAACGGCGCTATGGTGCACAAGAGGGGAAACGGAAGGGCGCTGCGGCCTCCTGGGGTTGCGGTGAGCACGATGGTGGGCTCGGGAGCGAGCTGCGGTGGCTGTGGCCACGACCACGCCATGGCCGGCGGCGAGAAGCTCTCGGCCGCGGTGGATAACCTAGCTACGGCGCGCGAACGACGAAACAGAGAGGGGGAAACGGACGGAGAGCTCACGTAGACCCTGTAGAGGTGGACGGCGAGCTTGAGGGAGGCCGGACGGGGGCGGATTTGACGGCGGCGATCCGCGGTGGCCGAGGAGGGGAACGGCGAAGCTGGCAGCATCCAGGGCTTCCGGAGGGCCGTGGATCGGTGGGGAGGAAGAGGGGGTCGAGGCGGAGCCTTTGAGCGCATCGGCGAGGCTAGGGGGTGGCGGTGGCCGCGAGGGAGCTCGTCGGTGGCGGCGGCTCCGTTCGGGCGAGTGAGGGAGAGAGGAAGCAGAGGAGGGGGGGAGAGTTCGGGAGAGTGAGGGAGTTCCAGGGGGTGGCGTGGCACGCATGGAGGCGTCCGGGGTGTCGAGGTGGAGCGGCAAGCAGGAGGTGGCCGGGGCGTGCGCCGGCGTGCGTCGGCCACGCGCCTGTGCCTACTGGAGCGAGGAGGAAGGCGACAGGGGGGGGGGGAAGTGGAGATGGGCTGGGCCGCACAGGAGCTGGGCCGGCTGGCTACCGGGTGAGCGCCAGATAAGTCCTTCTCTCTCTCTCTTTCATTTCTATTTAATTTTGTTTTCTATTTTCTGTAGTTTGTTTTGATTTAGTTTTAGACACTAAACCATTTTATAAAATCCTGGAAATAGTTATGTGGCTAGGACTAAAATATACCAAACCACATAAAATGTTCCAGTAATTATTGGACATATATTATTTATATATCAAATATATATCCAATGCAAATAGCTATTTATTTAATTCAAAGGCCCAGAATAATTAACTCTGAGATACCAAAAATATTGTTTTGAGTTTTACCTCTTTGCAATATTTTCAGAGACTAAGAGGAACATTTTCTTGGACTTCTTTGAGGAGATTTTAATGTTGATCATTTTTAGAAGGTTTCTGAGGCTTTAAAAATTCCTCAATTCAAACTTCATTTGAATTAAAACATGATACTCACATGAGGTCTAGCCTAGTGCATAACAGGACCAGGGATGTGACAACTCACCCCCACTAAACAAAAATCTCGTCCCGAGATTCAAGCGTAGGGTAGGGTGAAGGGGAAACGCAAACTAGCACAATCTTCACGATCCAGGGTGCACTTTATCAAAGCGTTGATTCGATCACCATCTTTGTCTCGAAGTCTTGCTCTGAGAACTCCAACTAACATGACAACGAGAGGAAAGGAAAGATCCTAAAAGAATGGTTCTTCTCGAAGGTCGAACAACTCAGGATTAACTCACGGAATGAGACATAGCAACATCTCTCGAGCTGAGAGGCGAAGCACACATCCTTAGGAATGGAGTGAAGCAGATGACGAAGGTTCACTAGGTAGACCACAATTTCATGCTTAAGAAGGTGGTAATAGATTGTCAACGTAGCGAGGAGTTGAGTTGCCATGATACCATAACGATACACTTTAGGGAAGGTGACTCGTAGAGATATCCCCTTAAGTGGCAAAAAGAATTACTTTTGATTCAGAGATCATTGAAACTCTTTAAACCAGCCTAAGGCAATTCTCGAGCGATCATTTGGAGGGGGTCGGTAGAATGGCATACTCGGACTTGGATGATGTGGATTACCTTGTTGAAGACAACGTAATGGATGAATTTGCTTACCACCGGAAATGGAAGAGACCTGTGGTAGAATGGCACATTGGCGGTGCAAGCTGGGAACAAAATGCAAATGCTGGGAATGATTCTGGTAACTGGGGAAGAACCCAACAATAAAGAGTGAATTCACTGTTGGAGTGGTTATAGCATAACCGAGGAAATCTGGGGCAATCCCAGTTAGTGCCGATGATAACACGTAGCGCTTGTGCGTGCTCTCAAGAACTTGAGCATTTTCATAATCATCAAGGTTTTACCAACATCCGTGTCAAGGATGCTGACAACACAACATACTACCATGATGAATAGCGATGGACGATGCAGATGCAAAGGAGGATAACACTTTCTCAGATTTCACCTTAGCGAGCCAAGGAACAAAATCTGGACGATCGACCGAGAGACATTTAGCACTCCGCTTCTAATGTTCTCCTTGATGTACTAGCGTATCCCATTCCTTGAAATGGTCTGGTATCTAGAACATCAAGTAAAGGTCGGACTTCGGGAGCACAAAAATCCATAAGGAACAACTAGGGAGGTAAATCCTACGAAATCCCTATGGGGAGGTGGCCAACTTCCTCAAACAAGATACTACAATAATAGGTCTTCCGGCTGGGTGGTGTTGGCCACGACATCCACTTTACCGGTTATCGAGAGACCGATATTATAGTTCTTGGGAAATGTTCCAAACCATCATATCTACCTGAGATTCAGATCTGGTTGGTGTCAGGATATTCCAGACTCATCGAGTCTAGGAAGAAAAATGAAGGTTTGCAACACAATTCGACGAGACAACGCTGCGAGATTCTCGGGGAATGAACTACGATAGTAAGCTCCAAAACATGAGCTGGTTCTGCTACAAACATGTGAACACGCTGTCCCAGACAAACATGACCACGTGGTAGTCTTATAATAAAACACTACCGAGTTCAGGTGGGGAACCATCATTAATGACATCGAAGTCTCCACGCGTGGAAGTCCAAAGAGTTCACCTTGGACAGACTCCTTTATCTTTGAACAACTCAATCAGTGGCTTGGTGTGCTCGGAACACATATGGAATGAAGGTTGCAAGTCTCCAGACCACAGAATACTTCGCACGTATGCATGACTGACTTGGGATGATTCCAGAGGAAGCAAAACTAACTTTCTCAAATCCACGGCGGCAACTTTCACCAAATGCACGTGTATAAGAGGAAGTCACTCCTTTCATCAAACAAATACTTCATGAGTTAGCATGAAGAAATGCTTTCAAAAGTTTCCAACACTAGCTTAATGTTCAACAAAATCATGGAGGAGATAAGGATGTTGTCAATGGGCTCAACAACAATTCTTCCGGGTTTCCCTTTAAAAGGAATTCCATAGTTAAGAGAACAAGTGTTAGCATTGGTCAGACCCAAAAGATATAATGGTGTATGCTCGAGGGATCAACCACGAGTAAGACAACATTACGAATATCGTTGGTTCTGGTCCGATTGGATGATAGCCCATACTCAAATTATAGATGGGGTAAGACAATAGGTCCAACAACTGATCACAAGGACCAATTAATGAAGATATCATCTTTCTTCAACACACACACATACACAGAAAGATATCCCTTAACATGAACTAAGTCAGACAAGCTTTTATCTTCCAAGTCTCCAAGTTGTTGTCTAGCTTAACCAACTAGCTCCGGGATATCCATCACAGATTCTTGGAGAAAGGGTGGTTCACAAGAACCCGACTTGATCACGAGCTCAACATAGCAGTCAGGTGACAACCTGGTAATACTTCCGAGAAGATATTCAGAAAATCACGAACCACCGGTATGTTACTAAGCTCGAGAACAATCTTGCTTTTCAGGGCAAGACGATATGATCAATAGAGCAAGGATTTGAAATAATCCTAACTCATCGATCGAGGAGTGAACCAGGAGAATGGACTAGGTAGCACGATCAATCTTAGAATGATGATTCAATAACCAACACACTAAGAATGAAATTATTGTCCTTTAACTACCAAGCAATGAGGTTGCTGGGAGTATTGATTTCACACATCACAATTCATTTGTCGGTATTCCGGTTGCATCAACACGAGGGCCGAGGAATGACTAATGATGGTGAGAAGTATCACTATACCAAGAGTACATAGGATGGTGTGCAATTCCTCTAACAATCTAGATATAGAATAAGGTAATACTCCAAGGTAGAACAGAACCAAAAGCTGGATTGGCATTTGATCTGCGGAATACAACTACTTTGACCCAATCCTAGATATGGATGAGGTACTGGAGTTTGTTTCTCCTAGTCATTCCGCGATAGAATGGCTTGACGGACCACAAAAGTAGTAGGCATCGATAAACGAATGCACGCATACTCTTGACTATCAATTGATAGACGAAGGTCAGTAGACAACTAAAGAGGGACAACTCAAAGGAACATATAACTTTCTGAGTTGTGGATGCATAGACTAGTATGTCAAACCAAGTTCAACATAATTCTTCCGGATAACCCATGCAGAAGGGTTGAGCTGGCAGAGTCACAATATAGCATGGAGAACTCATCGACAGCACTCTTGTTGTCATCTTTTGGTTCAGAAGAACTCCTGCCAAGAATGGTTCATGGTAATTGGAAGAAGGATGTACCACGAACCTCGAGGACTATCGCAAAGGTTACTACTATCCTAAAGGGACTAGCAAACACTATCAACATGAAGTAAGTAGAGTGAATCTCGGGTTCAAGAACCCAGGAATAGAATGCCTACTAACTAAATGGCATCACAGGATGCTTTCGATAATAAAGGCCAGAATCTTCACACTGGGAACACAAAACGTTGCTAGATTACTAGGTGACTCCCTAAAACACCTAGGGTCATAATAATTATTCCAACATATATGTCGAGGCAATAAAGTACCTCAACTCACTAATTTGTGTGATTAATCTGACCAAAGGCACATCGGAAACAGAAGGAAGGGATTTGCAAATGCATCGGACTATTTAGAAACCTGGGATGACTCCGATAGCATAACGGCTGTAAATGCTCAAAGGATTGGAGACATGCTACAAAATGGTGGCATAGCCACTCAGAAGCACAATATCAAGGTTTCGAGATCAACAATTAACATACGGAAGTAGAAACTGAACTCAAGCTTAGAACCATCAATCCTACAAGTCTGCAGATTAGTAACACGTGATCCTGATAGAAAGAAGAGATAGCCTAGTTCTTAATCCCCGTAGGAAAGATAAGATGACTCAGATCAGAAGGGCATGAGGTAAAGGAGTAAAAAGAGCCTTACGTTCCATCCCACAATCAATTCCCTTATATAACTAAAGAATTTCTAGACTCAACTTCGATCCGTTTGGCTTGGTAGTCCTACAGGCAACCTGGCTCTGATACCAACGCTGTCAGGACCCCGACTCAATGCCACATTGATCTAGCATGTAACACCTCATATCACTTTGCGGCCTCACGCACGGTATTCCCACGGGTGTCGCCTTACCTTACCCCGGGACCGTTTGCGCCTTTTGGCACACGTATATGACAGTGTCGCTAGCATCCATATGATAAGGAGCCCGGGCTGACATGGCTAGTCGTGAACCCAAAGTGGCACAGACTTACAGGGACAGGCATCCATGACCCAGCATCGAACGTGTCGGTCATCAGCGAGTGAATCCAGGCTGTAGCACTGGGCTAGCAGGACTCCGGTGAACCGGGCTGTAGCGGGCTAACAGGACTCCGGTATTCATCGCGTGACATTTCCCCGAAGGGACAGACACATGAACGAAGAAGGACACATGCCGGCCAGCCTAAGTGTTTCGGAGCAGTAGCAAGCTACCAAGGCTCGGTGGAAACACTAGGAGACATTTCTCGGTAAGAGAGGCTACTAAAGATAAACAACTAGATAGTCAGATCCCACACATACCAAGCATTTCAATAACATACACACAATATGCTCGATATGTGCAATACAACATGGCATCACAAAATGACTCTACGACTCAAGTAGTTTATTCAATAGGCTCCGAGGAGCGAGACATTACAAACATGGGTCTCATGACCCAACAATCAGAGCATACAAGTCAAAGCACAAGCGGAAGCTATCATGTCTGAGTACAGACATCTATAAATGAAAAGGCTGAGAAGCCTGACTATCTATCAGATCCTGCCGAGGGCACAAGATCGTAGCTGAGGTAACAAGCTAAACGTCGAAGTCCACGCGAAACTACTAGTGAGACTGAAGTCTCTCTGCAAAAACATAAAATAGGCAAACGTGAGTACAAATGTACCCAGCAAGACTTACATCAGAACTAACTACATATGCATCATTATCAACAAAGGGGTGGTGGGGTTTAACTGCAGCAAGCCAGCTTTGACTCGGTGGCTATCATAAACTACGACTGCGAGTAACTCTTTTGAGGTGGCGCACACGAGTCCACATATTCACCATATCAATACACCACTATGGATCCGCTCCCGTCTCCCTACGAGAACGCCATCCATAGCACTCACGCTTATCTTGCGTATTTTAGAGTATCCACTTTCACTTGTCTATGAACTGATATAAGCAACCGAGAAGTCCTTTACCGCGGACACGGCTATTCGAATAGATGATGTTAACCCTGCAGGGGTGTACTTCTTCATACATGTTTCCACCACTTAGCGTCTGCACACGACATGTGCTCGGCAGACTTCAAGCGAAAGCCGACGTGGGTGTAGACCACGACCTACCTAAACACTCAAGTCTCTAGTCCAGGTTTATCGCCTATTCGGGTTCCATCCATGAGGAGATCCGGCCGGAGTTTCGCTCACAGCCCCAAACGATGTGAACAGGGTTCCCGAGACACCAAACGGGCATCCGGTACACCGTGCCACGTACCTACCGCATCACAGCCCACCCCTACGGTCAGCGCTGTCCACGGCCTCCAGTAAGCTACAAACACCAGAAACTACTTGCAACTCCTGGACAGAGGACTAGGGTGAATAAGAAGTCGAGCGGGGTCATATTTCAGGGCCCAATGCATGGTAGTAGCTGAATCATGGATCACAAACACAGAACTCAGTTCCTAAGGACGGCTTCAATGAGACAACCCACCATGTACTCCTACATGGCCTCTCACCGACACCTTTTACCAAATCGTGTTCACACACTTAGCTCACACATAGTAGGACATGTTCACACACCTCTGATTCATCCTCGATGAATCAGACCTGACTCAACTCTAAGCAGTAGCAGGCATGACAAACAAGCATGAATGAGTAGGCACATCAGGGCTCAAACAACTCCTACTCATGCTAGTGGGTTTCATCTATTTACTGTGGCAATGACAGGTCATGCAAAGGATAAAGGGGTTCAGCTACCGCAGCAAGTAACAGATGAATCGGTGTTGTCCTAATGCAGTAAAAGAGAGCAGGAGCGAGAGAGTAGGATTGTATCGGAATGAACAAGGGGGTTTTGCTTGCCTGGCACTTCTGAAGATAACATTGAGTCTTCATCAGTGTCAACGATCACATCATCGGTATCACGTCTATCGAGAGGGGACAAATACCGGCAACACAGAAGGGAACACAATCAATGCAATGCACAATATGATGCATGATCATGACATGGCAAAATGAATGTGTTTTGGGCTAATGCAACTAGCAACAGATTAAATGAAGTTGGTTTGAATACAAGATTCAAATTCAAACTCCATATGTGATTATTCAAATGCCATTTAATTGATTTGTGCTAAACAGCAGCTATAAGTTGTTCTAACATGCATGAAAATGGTACAGATGGATTCCTTGAATTTTTCTGATAATTTTTCATATATAAATTATCTAATTTGGAGTTACGGTTGAATTTCTATGATTTTTAGAAGTTTTTACAAATTTCTGGAATTTCCTGAATATTTATAAAATGAACTAAATTCCAGAAAAGGAATATTGCGTCAGCATGGCGTAAGGCTGAGGTCAGCAGGTCAATTGGGTCGCCCAGAGTCAAACCTGACGTGTGGGGGCCACACGTCAGTGACACAGGTTAGACAGGGGGGGTTAGTTTAGTTTAATTAAAGATTAGGGGCACTAGGGCCCACATGTGAGTGTCAGGGGGTTAGCTTAGGTGGTGATTAGCTTAAACTAATCACCTGATGGCGGGGGCCCACCTGTCATAGACCCAGGGGAGGTCAAACCCCTGGTCAAACGACTCAATCCCGCCGGCGTTGAGTCGCCGGCGAGGCCGAGGCGGCGGAGGCCTTCGGGTTTCTTGCTCCGGCGACCAAATGGCCGGCGGAGAGCATCTACAGAATGCCCAGGCTCGCGCGCATCTAACAGGGCAAACGGGAGAAGCTAGGGCGGCCGTAATCCTCGCCGGCGTCGAGCTCAGCGGCTGCCGGACCTCGGGCGTTGGCGGGAACGGCGCTACGGTGCACAAGAGGGGAAACGGAAGGGCGCTGCGGCCTCCTGGGGTTTCGGTGAGCACGACGGTGGGCTCGGGAGCGAGCTACGGTGGCTGTGGCCACGGCCACGCCATGGCCGGCGGCGAGAAGCTCTCGGCCGCGGTGGATAACCTAGCTACGGCGCGCGAACGACGAAACAGAGAGGGGGAAATGGACGGAGAGCTCACGTAGACCCTGTAGAGGTGGACGGCGAGCTTGAGGGAGGCCGGACGGGGGCGGATTTGACGGCGGCGATCTGCGGTGGCCGAGGAGGGGAACGGCGAAGCTGGCAGCATCCAGGGCTTCCGGAGGGCCGTGGATCGGTGGGGAGGAAGAGGGGGTCGAGGCGGAGCCTTTGAGCGCATCGGCGAGGCTAGGGGGTGGCGGTGGCCGCGAGGGAGCTTGTCGGTGGCGGCGGCTCCGTTCGGGCGAGTGAGGGAGAGAGGAAGCAGAGGAGGGGGGGAGAGTTCGGGAGAGTGAGGGAGTTCCAGGGGGTGGCGTGGCACGCATGGAGGCGTCCGGGGTGTCGAGGTGGAGCGGCAAGCAGGAGGTGGCCGGGGCGTGCGCCGGCGTGCGTCGGCCACGCGCCTGTGCCTACTGGCGCGAGGAGGAAGGCGACAGGGGGGGGGGAAGTGGAGATGGGCTGGGCCGCACAGGAGCTGGGCCGGCTGGCTACCGGGTGAGCGCCAGATAAGTCCTTCTCTCTCTCTCTTTCATTTCTATTTAATTCTATTTTCTATTTTCTGTAGTTTGTTTTGATTTAGTTTTAGACA
The DNA here is from genome assembly GCF_018294505.1 of Triticum aestivum. Lineage (NCBI taxonomy): Eukaryota > Viridiplantae > Streptophyta > Magnoliopsida > Poales > Poaceae > Triticum > Triticum aestivum. The sequence goes on from NC_057809.1 coordinate 470,043,444, forward strand.
CTAAACCATTTTATAAAATCCTGGAAATAGTTATGTGGCTAGGACTAAAATATACCAAACCACATAAAATGTTCCAGTAATTATTGGACATATATTATTTATATATCAAATATATATCCAATGCAAATAGCTATTTATTTAATTCAAAGGCCCAGAATAATTAACTCTGAGATACCAAAAATATTGTTTTGAGTTTTACCTCTTTGCAATATTTTCAGAGACTAAGAGGAACATTTTCTTGGACTTCTTTGAGGAGATTTTAATGTTGATCATTTTTAGAAGGTTTCTGAGGCTTTAAAAATTCCTCAATTCAAATTTCATTTGAATTAAAACATGATACTCACATGAGGTCTAGCCTAGTGCATAACAGGACCAGGGATGTGACAGTGACAAGTAAAGTAATTATTCGGCCTTGGCCCTTCCGGCCACAGATGATCCACAATAGACCTCATGGAAAGTCCGGACAACCTATGGAGCTCGGCCCACTCGGGCATTCGCTCATTCAACAACAGCGGATGCACTGGAGCATGGAACTGTGACCAGAACAGCTTTTCCACTTCACGATCTTTTTGATCCTTGAAGTACTCAACTGCATCAGCAGCACTTGCTGCCAAATCCACGTATGCATCTGCAGAACTCCATAGTTGATCAAGAGGGGCATACTTCGGATCTCTGAACTTAGTCCGCAACAAAAAGGGCTTCCCAGCCGCGATATCCCCAGCTTGACGTAGCTCCTCCTTCGCCACTCTGATTTTGGAGCGGGCTTCCTTGGCTGCTACCATGGCCTTCTCCAGGTCCGTCACCTTCGCTCGGCTTTCTTTTTCAAGAAGCTGGTAACGGTCGACGGCATCTTTCAACTCAACGGCCATCTTGGCTATTCTTTCCTTGCTTTGGCAATGCGCAGCCTGTTCGGCCCGCAGTTCTTCGGCCGCCTTAAGAGAGGCCGCATCACTATTCTTGGCTTGTTCCTTGGCTCGGGCAAGTTCCGCCAGAAGGGTCTCCATGGCGGCAGCTCCATCTGCCGTCACAACATATTAAAGATACTGGCATCATGCTCCTCTTACTATGTGTTGATTAGCGGAGAAATCACATACCCTGCGCCTCGTTGAGCCGCTTGTTGACAAGCACGATGTCGGCATCTGCTGCATCAAATTGCCGCTTCAGCTCGGCAAATCATTAGTCCGGCTAGCCACCGGACCTTCAGCCACCTGATACGTCTCCAACGTATCTATAATTTTTGATTGCTCCATGCTATATTATCTACTATTTTGGACATTATTGGGCTTTATTATCCACTTTTATATTATTTTTGGGACTAACCTATTAACCGGTGGCCCAACCCAGAATTGCTGTTTTTTTGCCTGTTTTAGGGTTTCGAAGAAAAGGAATATCAAACGGAGTCCAAACGGAATGAAACCTTCGGGAACGTGATTTTCTCACCGAATATAACTTAGGAGACTTGGACCCTACGTCAAGGCACGTAACAGGAGTCCACGAGGTAGGGGGGCGCGCCCTACCCTACGAGGCGCGCCCCCACCCTCGTGGGCCCCCTGTTGCTTCACTGACGTACTTCTTCCTCTTATATATACCCACGTACCCCCAAACGATCAGATACGGAGCCAAAACCCTAATTCCACCGCCGCAACTTTCTGTATCCATGAGATCCCATCTTGGGGCCTGTTCCAGAGCTCTGCCGGAGGGGGCATCGGTCACGGAGGGCTTCTTCTCTCTTTTTGGATCTCAATACAATGTTCTCCCCCTCTCTTGTGGAGATCTATTCGATGTAATCTTCTTTTTGCGGTGTGTTTGTTGAGACAGATGAATTGTGGGTTTAAGATCAAGTCTATCTATGAATAATATTTGAATCTTCTCTGAATTCTTTTATGTATGATTGGTTATCTTTGCAAGTCTCTTCGAATTATCAGTTTGTTTGGCCTACTAGATTGATCTTTCTTGCAAAGGGAGAAGTGCTTAGCTTTGGGTTCAATCTTGCGGTGTCCTTTCCCGGTGACAGTAAGGGTAGCAAGGCACGTATTGTATTGTTGCCATCGAGGATAACAAGATGGGGTTTTCTTCATATTGCATGAGTCTATCCCTCTACATCATGTCATCTTGCTTAAGGCGTTACTCTATTTTTAACTTAATACTCTAGATGCATGTTGGATAGCGGTCGAAGAGTGGAGTAATAGTAGTAGATGCAGGCAGGAGTCGGTCTACTTGTCTCGGACGTGATGCCTATATACATGATCATACCTAGATATTCTCATAACTATGCTCAATTCTGTCAATTGCTCAACAGTAATTTGTTCACCCACCGTAGAATACTTATGCTCTTGAGAGAAGCCACTAGTGAAACCTATGGCCCCCGGGTCTATCTTTATCATATCAATCTCCTACTACTTAGTTATTTACTTTGCCATTTACTTTGCCTTTATTTTACTTTGCATCTTTATCATAAAAATACCAAAAATATTATCTTATCATATCTATTAGATCTCACTCTCGTAAGTGGCCCTATAGGGATTGACAACCCCTATTTGCGTTGGTTGCGAGGATTTATTTGTTTTGTGCAGGTGCGAGGGACTCGTGCATTGCCTCCTACTGGATTGATACCTTGGTTCTCAAAATCTGAGGGAAATACTTACGCTACTTTGCTGCATCATCCCTTCCTCTTCGGGGAAAACCAACGCAGTGCTAAAAGAGGTAGCACCACCTGCACATGAAGGCAGCCTGATTATTACCCGGGACTATGATCCTTTGTTTGCCGCCATTCTCGACGGCAACCAGAGTCTCAGGGGCTATTATCTGCATAGGGCACACCTAACGTGTGCGGTACTATCGAAAACATACACTATTTCACGTACCTCAAAGCCTTTCAGCAGACTCATAAAAGCTTCATGCAACCCGCTTTCGGCGGATGAAATCCTCTCAATCACCATACCCATTAGCGTACGGTGCGCTTCTGAGATGGCCGCTTGCTCCAAAAGATTCTTCAGTGCGTCTTATTGCACACCGGACGGTTTTGGACTCTGTCTGTTGCTCTCTTTAGGAGCCGAATACTGAGGACTTCGGGTGGCCAAAGGATTACCCTCTGGCCTTGGCGGATTGGGAGAAACCCTTCGTGAAGACACTTCAGGGTCGCCCGCCTCATGAGGCGGGGTGGCAGGGGGAGGTGTTTCGCTCTCCATCATCTCCGGAAGAAGATCCCCCGAAGACGAACTCTGTCGAGAAGGGCTACGACCCGGACTACAAGACATATGCTTTGGTTATTGTCTTCAGAAGTAATGTAGGATATTTTTACTATTAAGTACTTTTTGTTTACTTACAGCTCAGTAGGGGGCTGATCCCCTTGTGGACACTGTGCGGCAAGAGTACCCTCCGAGGCAGGACCCTCTGGCGAAGATTTCTTCCCCCGTTTGGAAACCTTTGTTTCTCGGTCTTCAGAGGTGGCCCTCTTCCTTCCTTGGGGAGAGGGAATTTCAGATTCTTCTCCCTAGTCATCCTCCTTCACGGAGGCGCTAATTCCCCCGGTCTGGATGAATAATGAGTGAGGCCTGCTTTCAGCCTCTTTATTCCCCCCTTTGTCTTCCCCTAAGCGCGCTTGATAACGCGCCAGCTCGAGCATTCTGGCTAGTACTGGATTTGATGAGCCTTCGGGAAGGGGGGCCGAACACCTGATCATCTTCGCCTTTGTTACCTAGTCCTGGTCAAAGAGCGACTTTTCAGAATAATGTTATGATAAATAAAAAGACAACATGTTCGGCCACGAGATTACTTACCTGGGTATCTGGGTGATTACAGCTCAGACTCGCATCCTCGGTGGTGTCCGGACACTTTATTTGTGGTCCGAAGAACAATTTGTACATCTCTTCGAGCGTCATGCCGAGGAAGTGCTGAATAGTTCGCGGTCCTTCTGGGTTGAATTCCCACATAAGGAGGGGTCGACATTTGCAAGGCGGGACTCGACAAACTAGCATGACTTGCATTACCATGACCATGCTGACATCTCTCTCGAGGAGATCTGGGATGCGACTCTGCAATATCGGCACATTATTTAATGGCCCCCAGTTCAGCCCATTGTTGATCCATGACGTAAGTTGTGGTGGGGGGCCCAAGCGAAAGGCAGGGGCGGCTACCCACTTGGCACTTCGGGGAGCTGTAATATAAAACCACTCTTGTTGCCATAAACTGGACACCTCTGGGAAGGAACCCTCTGTCCACGGGACATCAACACTTTTTCTTATCATGGCACCTCCGCACTCTGCGTGTCGCCCCTCGATCATCTTCGGCTTCACATTGAAAGTCTGGAGCCACATGCCGAAGTGTGGGGTAATGCGGAGGAAGGCCTCACACACGACGGTGAATGACGAGATGTGAAGGAGGGAATCCGGGGCCAGGTCATGGAAATCCAGCCCATAATAGAAGATGAGCCCCCTAACAAAGGGATCCAGAGCGAGGCCTAGCCCTCGAAGGAAATGAGAGATAAATACAACACTCTCGCCGGGTTTGGGAGTGGGGATGACCTGCCCTCGAGCAAGCAGCCTGTGCGAGATTTCGAGGGTCAAATACCTGGCCTCTCTTAGCTTCTTGATGTCTTCCTCTGTGACAGAGGAAGGCATCCACCGACCTTGGAGGTTGGATCCGGACTTGGTTGAAGGTCCGAAGCGCCTGACCTGAGCCTTGGGTGTTGGAACTCGAGGCGGGGGAAGGATTTGATTGAGCACCAGAGGGAAAAAGGACAAGCCTTGGCCTCTTTATAAAGAGGGTGAATATCAAGCGTCCTCCTCGTGGCCGTTTGGGACTTGCCTAAAATCGAGGAGTCATACCAACGGGCACGATTGGCTTATCCACGTCCGTATTGATGAGAATCCCACTATAAGGGGACACGATATCTGCTTTGACAAGACGTGTCAAGAAAACCGCCTCGCGATATGTGCAATGCTGGTTGAGAAAAACGGTTCGAATAAAGACCGGGCCATGGCATAATGTCATGTTGCTAAATGTGTCAGCAGATTAGATTTGTGGAAATATTATTCTCTCTACGGTGGTATGTGGAACTTATTTTGCAGAGCCGGACACTATCCTTGTGTTCAAAATCTTCTATGGAGTATTCGGAGGAGGAACTCGCCTTGCAATGCCAAAGACAAATCTGCGCGCCGGACTCATCATCATTGAAGCCTGGTTCAGGGGCTACTGAGGGAGTCCTGGATTAGGGGGTCTCCAGACAGCCGGACTATATCCTTTGGCCGGACTGTTGGACTATGAAGATACACGATTGAAGACTTCGTCCCGTGTCTAGATGGGCTTTCCTTGGGGCGGAAGGTAAGCTTGGCAATACGGATATGTAGATCTCCTCCCTTGTAACCGACTCTGTGTAACCCTAGCCCCCTCCGATGCCTATATAAACCGGAGGGTTTAGTCCGTAGGACAACAACAATCAGAATCATAGGCTAGCTTCTAGGGTTTAGCCTCTACGATCTCGTGGTAGATCAACTCTTGTAATACTCATATCTTCAAGATCAATCAAGCAGGACGTAGGGTATTACCTCCATCGAGAGGGCCCGAACCTGGGTAAACATTGTGTCCCCTGCCTCCTGTTACCATCCGCCTTAGATGCACAGTTCGGGACCCCCTACCCGAGATCCACCGGTTTTGACACCGACATTGGTGCTTTCATTGAGAGTCCCATCGTGTCATCACCATAAGGCTTGATGGCTCCTTCGATCATCGGCAACGACGCGATCTAGGGTGAGGGTTTTCTCCCCGGACAGATCTTCGTATTCGCGGCTTCGTACTGCGGGCCAACTCGCTTGGCCACCTGGAGCAGATCGAGAGCTACACGCCTGGCCATCAGGTCAGGTTTGGAAGCCTGAACTATATCGCCAATATCTACAGAGACTTGATCTTTGACGGATTAGAGCCCATGTCAGGTACGCCGCACTATCGTGACAAGCATGACTTAGCTCTGCCGCCGGACGGTGTCCGGGAAATCGCCCCTATGGCTACTCCGGCCTTCAATCCGGAGCAGGTCGTGTCGTCCGAGGATGGGTGGATGGACCCCGCCACGAAGGCCGCACACTCAGCGACGATAGAGCCGAATACTGACTTCACCCCGTATGAGACCTGCGTTGCCGGACCCTTGGATTCATCCTCGGCCGCAGGCTCCGAACCGCCTGCTTTTGTGCCTATCAAATCCGATTGGGCAACAATCATGGAGTTTACCTCCATGGATATCTTTCAGCACTCGCCCTTGGGCGATGTGCTAAATTCATTGAGGTCTCTCTCCTTGTCAGGAGACCCTTGGCCGAACTATGTCCGACTTGAGTGGGAGGCGGACGACGAAGACATTCACTGCCCACCCACCACCCACTTAATAGCCACTGTCGACGACTTAACTGACATGCTTGATTTCGGCTTCGAAGACATCAACGGTATGGGCGACGATGCAGGAGAGGAATAGGAACCACCGCCCACAGGGCGCTGGACAGCCACTTCATCACACGATATATACATGGTGGATACACCCAAAGAAAACAATGACAAGGAACGGAAGGATGCATCGGAGGGTAATCCCCTCGAGAAGCAACCAAAGCGACGACGCAGGCACCGCTCCAAATCCCACCTCGGCAAAAACAACGATAACAACACAGGAAAGAATAATACCTCGGACGACTCCAAAGCAAACAACGACAACATGGACCCAGCGATAGAGCAGGATGAACCAGCGGACGTCGAACATAGTACGGAGCTGTTGCCCGATCACGGCGACGCCGAGGGTAAAGCTCACCAACCTATCTTTGGAGAGGAGAACAGTCCAGACGATGATGCACACATCATCCCGGAAAGGCACTTGGAGCAAGAGAACCTCCATAGAAGTCTTATTGCCACCGCGAGGAGTCTAAAGAAGCAGAAGCAAAGGCTTAAGGCTGCGCAAAATACACTCAACAGTAGATGGAACAAAGTGTTCGACACTGAAGAAAAGTACGGTGGCAGTTGCCACACAAAGAGCTATCCAAAGCGCAAGCTGTTGCCTGAATTCGACGAGGCTTTAGAGCCTACACAGCCGAAAAATAAAACGGCCGATCAGCCGGATCGACCACCCCGTGGCCGCGATAGGGCGGCTAACGATGTCGAACATAAGTCAGTGCATGATTTACGTGAGGACTTGCACCAAAAAGCTGGTCTGACCAGATCCATCTACGGATCTAGGAAGCGCGCTCCGGCACAGAATCAAAACAGAACACTACAATCGTCAGAACGCCATGGCACATCCAAATACAGGGGTGCCGAACACCCCCTATGCTTTACCGATGAGGTGCTGGATCACGAATTTCCCGAAGGATTCAAACCCGTGAACATAGAGGCATACAACGGAACGACAGACCCTGGCATCTGGATTGAGGACTTTATCCTTCATATCAACATGGCTCGCGGAGATGATCTCCACGCCATCAAATACTTACCCCTCAAGTTGAAAGGACCAGGTCGACACTGGCTGAAGAGCCTCCCTGAAAACTCAATTGGAAGTTGGGAAGAGCTTGATGATGCTTTTAGGGCTAATTTTCAAGGGACCTATATCTGACCTCCGGATGCAGACGATTTAAGTCATATAATTCAATAGCCCAGAGAATCAGCCCGAAAGCTTTGGAACAGATTCCTCACTAAGAAGAATCAAATTGTCGACTGCCCGGACACCGAAGCCTTAGCGGCTTTCAAACACAGTTTCCGGGACGAATGGCTCGCCAGACACCTCGGTCAGGAAAAACTGAGGACAATGGCAGCCCTAACAAGCCTTATGACCCGCTTTTGCGCGGGCGAAGATAGTTGGCTGGCCCGTAGCGGCACCAGCGACCCAGGCACATCCAAAGTTAGGGATGGCAATGAAAAACCACGACGCAATAAAAGCAAGCGTCAAAACAAGGAAGACAGCCCAGACAACATGGCGGTAAACGCCGGATTCAGGAGCTCTCGACCCGGTAAATGGAAAAAGCCATTTAATGGCAGCAGAGATGGACCGTCCAGCCTAAACAAGATTCTAGATAGATTATGTCAGATTCATGGCACCTCCGACAAACCCGCAAATCACACCAACAGAGAATGCTGGGTCTTCAAGTAGGCCGGCAAGCTAAACACCGAACACAAGGGGAGGGAGACACCAAGCGAAGACGAGGATGAGCCTCGCCAGCCGAACACTGGGGTACAAAAAAAATTCCCACCGGAGGTCAAAACAGTGAACACGATTCACGTAACAAAGGGGAGGAGCAGACGCACACTCCGAGACGTATGCACCGTCGAGCCCTCTACCCCCAAGTTCAACCCTTGGTCGGCCTGCCCGATCACTTTTGATCGCGGGGATCACCCGACTAGTATCCGGCACGAAGGTTCGACCGCCTTGGTACTAGACCCAATAATTGACGGATACCATCTCACCCGAGTCCTTATGGACGGAGGGAGTAGTCTTAATCTGATATATTAGGACACAGTCCGCAAAATGGGGATAGACCCGAAAGAATCAGCCAAAGCAATACTACCTTTAAAGGAGTAATACCAGGCTTAGAGGCCCACTACACGGGCTCTCTAGTACTAGAGGTTGTATTCGGTTCTCCCGAAAACTTCCGAAGTGAAAAGTTAACCTTCGACGTCGCTCCATTCCGAAGCGGCTATCAAGCGCTACTCGGAAGAACGACCTTCGCTCGTTTTAATGCAATACCGCATTACGCTTACCTTAAGCTTAAGATGCCCGATCCACGTGGCATCATCACAGTTAGCGGAAACACAGAACGTTCCTTACGTGCGAAAGAACGTGTGGCGGCTTTAGTAGCCGAACACTGAACGCCCTCTCCAATCAAAATAAATGATCGGTCGTTGTCGGTGTCAAAACCGGCGGATCTCGGGTAGGGGGTCCCGAACTGTGCGTCTAAGGCGGATGGTAACAGGAGGCAGGGGACACGATGTTTTACCTAGGTTCGGGCCCTCTTGATGGAGGTAAAACCCTACGTCCTGCTCGATTTATTCTTGATGATATGGGTATTACAAGAGTTGATCTACCACGAGATTGGAGAGGCTAAACCCTAGAAGCTAGCCTATGGTATGATTATATGTTGTCCTATGGACTAAAACCCTCCGGTTTATATAGACACCGGAGGGGGCTAGGGTTACAAAAGGTCGGTTACAAAGGAGGAGATATACATATCCGTATTGCCTAGCTTGCCTTCCACGCCAAGTAGAGTCCCATCCGGACACGGGACGAAGTCTTCAATCTTGTATCTTCATAGTCCAATAGTCCGGTCAAAGGATATAGTCCAGCTGTCCGAAGACCCGCTAATCTAGGACTCCCTCAGTAGCCCCTGAACCAGGCTTCAATGACGATGAGTCCGGTGCGTAGTGTTGTCTTCGGCATTGCAAGGCGGGTTCCTCCTCCAGATACACCACAGAAGAGTTCGAATAAAAAGATAGTGTCCGACCCTGCAAAATAAGTTCCATGGCACGGTGATCATTCGAACCATTTTTCTTTAACTAGCCCCGCACATAACGCGAGGCAGTTTCTTGACACGTCTTGTCAAAGTAGAGATCGTGTCCCCCTTATTACGGGATTCTCATCAATACGGGTGTGGGTAACCCAACCACGCCATTAATTACGGCGTTTGGAGGATAAGCGAGTTTTACCAGGCTAGTGGGGGCGCATAGTTTCGACCGCCCTTATAAAGGGATAAGGTTTATCCTTTTTCTACCCACGCCTTCTTCCTCCTTGCTCATCCATTCTCGCGCACTCGAGCTCCAACACCCAAGTCCACATCCTTCTCCTCAACCTTCTCCAAACATGTCCAGAGCGGGAGGCAAGTGGATGGCTTCCTCCGTCACGGAGGGACACATCAAAAAGCCGCGTGGAGCCGGATACTTATCCGCGAATATCGCGCATCGGCTGCCCGCTGCGGGGCAGATCGTCCCCACCCCGGAACCTCACGAGAGGGTAGTCTTCCTCCACCACTTCCTCCGCAGACTGGGGTTTCCCCTCCATCCATTCGTCCGTGGTCTTATGTTCTACTACGGGCTGGACTTTCATGATCTAGCCCCGAACTTCATCCTCAACATTTCGGCGTTCATCGTCGTGTGTGGGGCTTTCCTCCGCATCTGACCCCACTTCGGCCTATGGCTGAAGACCTTCAATATCAGCCGAAGGTGGTGGGAGGCCAACAAGCAGAATGCGGCGGAGCCATGGTGGGCAAGATGCCCAATGTTATATGGCTTGAAGGCTCCTTCGTGGAGACCATAAAGGGGTGGCAATCGGCGTGGTTCTACATCACCGAGCCACGGGACATCAACTGGGTGGCGGCCCCTGAGTTTCGATCTGGAATCCCCACGCGGCTCACCTCGTGGAAAGAGAAGGGCCTATCCTGGGGTTCATCGGTGGAGCTGGACGGACTCCAGAAATGTATCCGGAATATGGCAAGCAAGAAGCTCAAGCTTGGCAACATAGTCCAGGTCATGCTCTTCCGCTGGATCCTCCTGTGTCAACAACGGGATTTCAACTCGTGGGAGTTCGACCCAGCCCAGCACCAGACTCTGAGCGAGCTCTTCGACACGATGCACAAAGACGTCTGGAGGGTGCTGTTCAAGGGTGCCGAGGTCCCTTCCTCTCTCACAAAGGACCGCGGGCTAAGCGCGAAGCGCCCTGCGAATCCGATAAGTTTTATACATCTGGTAGGATTTTTACTTCCCATAGCTTAACCACGCGCGGGGTCTTAACTCCCATGCCTTTGACAGGACTGGGTGGGGGCATCGGAGTAGATCGACTGTCCGGCCCCTTTGCCCGAAGACACTGCGGACGCTCTCCTGACGGAGATACTGACTCTGGCTCCTTACAAGGTGCCGGAGAAGACCAAGAAGAAGGCCAAGGGAACCCGAAAGAGTTCCCGGCGCCAGGTGATATCGGACTCATCGTCCGATAACTCCGCGATGCACTCCTCCCCTGAAGACGAGGAGGAAGATGAAGAAGCTCCCACTTTAGTCAGGGGAGACAAGAAAAGGAAGGCCGCCCCGACCGGGCGGCGAAGGGTCCAAGAAGGGGAGGACCCTCGTTCCGGACTACTCCACCACCGCCGCCGAAGGCGAAGACGAGTGGCTGCTCAGGGCCAAGCCCCTGGCGAAGTCGTAAGTATTCGGATATCAGAGTAACTCATAGCTTACCTTTGTCGCACTGCTTCTCCTAACGCCGAATATGATTATGTAGACCGCCCCAAGCCCGTATCGACGTATCTTCGTTGGGAGGCTCCTTGGACTCGTCGGATATGGATAGCGATCCACTTCTGACCGCCACCTCCCCTTGCCCTGCGGACAATGCTGAGGTATTGTCTCAAGAGGCACCGGGCCGAGGGAAGACAATCCCAGAGGTGCCTCAAGGCGACCTTCCGGACTCCGAGAGCAGAGGGAGTAAGGTTCTCGAGGGCTCCGAGTTCGGCCCTCAGCCGAACACCACGCCGGAACCTCCAGTGGTTCCGGACTCAGGCAGGCGGCCTCCTTCCAAAAGGGGCAAGATGCATGTGCCGGTGACCTCTGTCCATCCAGAGGCACCGGATAATCTGCTGGGAGCGCTTCGCAGCGCTTCCATCGACGAAGAACACCGCACTATTATGAGTGCGGTGATCCAGAAGGTTCAGTCCTCCAAGAGCGGACTGACTGAAGCCTGTGCCAGCCTTCTGATACGTCCATTTTGCATCATGCTTTTATATCGATATTTATTGCATTATGGACTGTTATTTCACTTTATGTCACAGTACTTATGGCTATTCTCTCTGATTTTACAAGGTTTACATAAAGAGGGAGAATGCTGGCAGCTGGAATTCTGGGCTGGAAAAGGATCAAATATTAGAGGCCTATTCTGCGCAACTCCAAAAGTCCTGAAACTTCACGGGACATCTTAAAAGAAATAAAGAAAAATCCTCGCCAAAGATGAAGGCCAGGGGCCCACACCCTTCTCACGAGGGTGGGGGGCGCGCCCCCCTAGGGCGCCCCCTACCTCGTGGGCCCCCTGGTGGCTCTCCGATGACCATCTTCTCCTATATGAGGTCATGAGAAAAAAATAAGGAGGAACTTTTCGGGACGAGACTCCGCCGCCACGAGGCGGAACCTTGGCGGATCCAATCTAGAGCTTCGGCAGAGCTGTTCTGCCGGGGATACTTCCCTCTCGGAGGGGGAAATCATCACCATCATCATCACCAACACTCCTCTCATCGGGAGAGGGCAATCTCCATCAACATGTTCACCAGCACCATCTCATCTCCAATCCCTAGTTCATCTCTTGTATCCAATTCTTGTCTCAAAGTCCAGGATTGGTGCTAGTAGGTTGCTAGTAGTGTTGATTACTCCTTGTAGTTGATACTAGTTGGTTTATTTGGTGGAAGATCATAAGTTCAGATCCTATATGCATATTATTACCCCTCTGATTATGAACATGGATATGCTTTGTGAGTAATTACGTTTGTTCCTGAGGACAAGGGAGAAGTCTTGCTATGAGTAGTCATGTGAATTTGGTATTCGTTTGATATTTTGATAAGATGTATGTTGTCTAGCCTCTAGTGGTGTTATGTGAACGTCGACTACATAACACTTCACCATTATTTGGGCCTAGAGGAAGGCATTGGGAAGTAATAAGTAGATGATGGGTTGCTAGAGTGACAGAAGCTTAAACCCTAGTTTATGCGTTGCTTCATAAGGGGCTGATTTGGATCCATATGTTTCATGCTATGGTTAGGTTTACCTTAATACTTTTGTTGTAGTTGCGGATGCTTGCAATAGAGGTTAATCATAAGTGGGATGCTTGTTCAAGTAAGAACAGCACCCAAGCACCGGTCCACCCACATATCAAATTATCAAAGTATCGAACGCGAATCATATGAACGTGATGAAAACTAGCTTGACGATATTCCCATGTGTCCTCGGGAGCGCTTTTCCTATTATAAGAGTTTGTTCCGGCTTGTCCTTTGCTACAAAAAGGATTGGGCCACCTTGCTGCACTTTATTTACTTTTGTTACTTGTTGCTCGTTACAATTTATCCTATCACAAAACTATCTGTTACCACTTATTTCAGTACTTGCAGAGAATACCTTGCTGAAAACCGCTTATCATTTCCTTCTGCTCCTCGTTGGGTTCGACACTCTTACTTATCGAAAGGACTACGATAGATCCCCTATACTTGTGGGTCATCAAGACTCTTTTCTGGCGCCGTTGCCGGGGAGTGTAGCGCCTTTGGTAGGTGGAATTTGGTAAGGAAAAATTTATATAGTGTGCTGAAATTTACTGTCACTTGTTACTATGGAAAGTAATACTCTGAGGGGCTTGTTCGGGGTATCTTCACCCTGTCCAGTAGAGCAAAGAGTTGCTCCTCAACCTACTGAACCTATTGAAAATGAAACTCCTTTTGAATTTCCTGCGGCTATGATGGAAAAACTGCTAGCTAATCCTTTTACAAGAGATGGAACAAAGCATCCTGATGAGCACTTAATATATGTGGATGAAGTTTGTGGATTATTTAAGCTTGCAGGTATATCCGATGATGTTGCTAAGAAGAAGGTCTTCCCTTTATCTTTGAAGGGAGACGCATTGGTATGGTATAGGCAATGTGATGATATGAGATCATGGGACTATAAAAGATTGAAGCTGGAATTTCATCAAAAGTATTACCCTATGCATCTTGTTCATCGTGATCACAATTATATATATAATTTCTGGCCTCGCGAAGGAGAAAGCATCGCTCAAGCTTGGGGGAGGCTTAAATCAATGTTATATTCATGCCCCAATCATGAGCTCCAGAGAGAAATAATTATGCAAAGTTTTTATGCTCGGCTTTCTGAAAACAATCGCAACATGCTCGATACTTCTTGTGCTGGCTCTTTTATGATGAAGACTATTGAATTCAGATGGAATTTATTGGATAGAATTAAACGCAACTCTGAAGATTGGGACCTCGACGAAGGTAAGGAGTCAGGTATGACACCTAAGTTTGATTGTGTTAAATCTTTTATGGATACCGATATTTTCCGTAAGTTTAGCACTAAATATGGACTTGACTCTGAGATAGTAGCTTCTTTCTGTGAATCTTTTGCTACTTATGTTGATCTCCCTAAGGAGAAGTGGTTTAAATATCATCCTCCCATAGAAGTAAAAGTAGCTGCACCTATTAAAGTTGAAGAAAAGACTGTCACTTATAATGATCCTATTGTTCCTACTTCTTATGTTGAGAAACCACCTTTCCCTGTTAGAGTAAAGGATCATGCTAAAGCTTCAACTGTTGTTCGTAAAAGCAATATTAAAACTTATACACCTCCTGAGCAAGTTAAAGTAGAACCTAATATTGCTATTGTTAAAGATCTCTTGTCTGATAATATTGATGGGCATGTTATTCAGTTCGAAGGTGAAACTGCTAGAATTGCTAAACCTTGTGATAAGGATAAACATAGACCTGTGGTAGGCGTGCCTGTTATTTCTGTTAAAATAGGAGATCATTGTTATCATGGCTTATGTGATATGGGTGCTAGTGCTAGTGTTATACCTCATGACTTATACAAAGAAATTAAGAATGAAATTGCACCTGTTGAGTTAGAAGATATTGATGTTACTATTAAACTTGCTAATAGAGATACTATTGCACCAATTGGAATTGTTAGAGATGTTGAAGTCTTGTGTGGGAAAACTAAATATCCTGCTGATTTTCTTGTTCTTACTTCTCCGCAAGATAGCTTTTGTCCAATTATATTTGGTAGACCCTTCTTAAATACTGTCAATGCTACCATAGACTGCACTAAGAATATTGTTACTGTTGGTTTGGATGATATGGTTCATGAGTTTAATTTCTCTAAATTTAGTAAACAACATCGTGAGGAAGAATTGCCTAGTAAGGATGAAATTATTGGTCTTGCTTCTATTGCCGTACCTCCTAGTGATCCTTTAGAACACTATTTGCTAGACCATGAAAATGATATGTTCATGAATGAAAGAAGGGAAATAGATGAAGTATTCTTTAAACAGGAACCTGTTCTGAAACACAATTTGCCTGTTGAAATCCTAGGGGATCCTCCTCCACCCAAGGGTGATCCCGTGTTTGAGCTTAAACCTTTGCCTGATAATCTTAAATATGCTTATCTTGATGAAAAGAAGATATATCCTGTTATTATTAGTGCTAACCTTTCAGAGCATGAAGAAGAAAGATTATTGAAAACTCTGAAGAAGCATCGTGCTGCTATTGGATATACTCTTGATGATCTTAAGGGCATTAGTCCCACTTTATGTCAACATAAAATAAATTTGGAAGCAGATGCCAAACCAGTTCGTGATCCTCAACGACGTCTGAATCCTAAAATGAAAGAAGTGGTAAGAAAAGAAATACTCAAGCTTCTGGAGGCAGGTATAATTTATCCCGTTGCTGATAGTGAGTGGGTAAGTCCTGTCCATTGTGTCCCTAAGAAGGGAGGTATTACTGTTGTTCCTAATGATAAAGATGAATTGATTCCACAAAGAATTATCACAGGTTATAGGATGGTAATTGATTTCCGTAAATTAAATAAAGCTACTAAGAAAGATCATTACCCCTTACCTTTTATTGATCAAATGCTAGAAAGATTATGCAAACACACACACTATTGCTTTCTAGATGGTTATTCTGGTTTCTCTCAAATACCTGTGTCGGCTAGAGATCAATCAAAGACTACTTTTACATGCCCTTTTGGTACTTTTGCTTATAGACGTATGCCTTTTGGTTTATGTAATGCACCTGCTACCTTTCAAAGATGCATGATGGCTATATTCTCTGACTTTTGTGAAAAGATTTGTGAGGTTTTCATGGACGACTTTTCCGTCTATGGTTCCTCTTTTGATGATTGCTTGAGCAATCTTGATCGAGTTTTGCAGAGATGTGAAGAAACTAATCTTGTCTTGAATTGGGAAAAGTGCCACTTTATGGTTAATGAAGGTATTGTCTTGGGGCACAAAGTTTCTGAAAGAGGTATTGAAGTTGATAAAGCCAAGGTTGATGCTATTGAAAAGATGCCATGTCCCAAGGACATCAAAGGTATAAGAAGTTTCCTTGGTCACGCCGGATTTTACAGGAGGTTCATTAAGGACTTCTCAAAAATTTCTCGGCCTCTGACTAATTTATTGCAAAAAGATATACCATTTGTCTTTGATGATGATTGTGTAGAAGCATTTGAAATACTTAAGAAAGCATTAGTCTCTGCACCTGTTGTTCAGCCACCTGATTGGAATTTACCCTTTGAAATTATGTGTGATGCTAGTGATTATGCTGTAGGTGTTGTTCTAGGGCAAAGAGTTGATAAGAAATTAAATGTTATTCATTATGCTAGTAAGACTCTAGACAATGCTCAAAGAAATTATGCTACTACTGAAAAAGAGCTTTTAGCAGTTGTATTTGCTTGTGATAAGTTCAGATCTTATATTGTTGATTCTAAAGTAACTATTCACACTGATCATGCTGCTATTAAATATCTTATGGAAAAGAAAGATGCTAAACCTAGACTTATTAGATGGGTTCTCTTGCTACAAGAATTTGATTTGAATATTGTTGATAGAAAGGGAGCTGAGAACCCCGTTGCAGACAACTTATCTAGGTTAGAAAATATTCTTGATGACCCACTACCTATTAATGATGACTTTCCTGATGAACAATTAAATGTTATAAGTACTTCTCGTAGTACTCCATGGTATGCTGATTATGCTAATTATATTGTTGCTAAGTTTATACCACCTAGTTTCACATACCAGCAAAAGAAAAAGTTTTTCTATGACTTGAGACATTACTTTTGGGATGACCCACATCTTTATAAAGAAGGAGTAGATGGTGTTATTAGGCGTTGTGTACCTGAGCATGAACAGGAACAAATCCTACGCAAGTGTCATTCCGAGTCTTATGCAGGACACCACGCTGGAGATAGAACTGGACATAAGGTATTGCAATCTGGTTTTTATTGGCCTACTCTTTTCAAGGATGCCCGTAAGTTTGTCTTGTCTTGTGATGAATGTCAAAGAATTGGTAATATTAGTAGACGTCAAGAAATGCCTATGAATTATTCACTTGTTATTGAACCATTTGATGTTTGGGGCTTTGATTATATGGAACCTTTTCCTGCCTCTAATGGATACACACATATTTTAGTTGCTGTTGATTACGTTACTAAGTGGGTAGAAGCTATTCCAACTAGTAGTGCTGATCATAACACTTCTATTAAAATGCTTAAGGAAGTTATGTTTCTGAGGTTTGGAGTCCCTAGATATTTAATGACTAATGGTGGTTCACACTTTCTTCATGGTGCCTTCCATAAAATGCTTGCTAAATATGATGTTAATCATAGAATTGCATCCCCTTATCACCCATAGTCTAGTGGTCAAGTAGAGTTGAGCAATAGAGAGCTCGAATTAATTTTGCAAAAGACTGATAATAGGTCTAGAAAGAATTGGTCTAAGAAACTTGATGATGCATTACGGGCTTATAGAACTGCATACAAAAATCCTATGGGTATGTCTCCGTATAAAATGGTTTATGGAAAAGCATGTCACTTACCTCTCGAACTAGAACATAAGGCATACTGGGCTATTAAAGAACTCAACTATGATTTTAAACTTGCCGGTGAGAAGAGGTTATTTGATATTAGCTCACTTGATGAATGGAGAACCCAAGCTTATGAAAATGCCAAGTTGTTTAAAGAAAAAGTTAAAAATGGCATGACAAAAGGATACAAAAGCGTGAGTTTAATGTAGGTGATTATGTATTGCTATACAACTCTCGTTTAAGATTTTTTGCAGGAAAATTTCTCTCTAAATGGGAAGGCCCCTATGTTATCAAAGAGGTCTATCGTTCCGGTGCCATAAAAATCAACAACTTCGAGGGCACAAATCCGAAGGTGGTAAATGGTCAAAGAATTAAACATTATATCTCAGGTAATCCCATAAATGTTGAAACCAATATTATTGAAACCATAACCCCGGAGGAATACATAACGGATACTTTCCGGAACGTTTCAGACTCCGAAAAGGATTAGGTATGTGGTATGGTAAGTAAACCGACTCCAAAACAAATTTTTAGGCAATATTTCTCCGTTTTGAAATATTTAGAAAAATAGAAAAATAAGTAGCAGTCCGGGAAGGACACGAGGGCCCCACAAGGGTGGTGGGCGCGCCCAACCCCCTGGGCGCGCCCCCTACCTCGTGAGCGCCTCGTGTGCCTTCCGGACTCCGTTTTCTTGCACGTTACGTATTTTGGTCGGTAAAAATTCATTATATAACCTCCTGAAAATCCTCTGTTTTCGTTTCGAGTTGTCCCGTTGCAGATTAAATTAACATGTCTTCCTAGGATTCAGAAGGAGAAAGCTATGTGGATGATTACTTAGCAAATCCCAAGGTTTATGGAGATGTGGAACACGATGGATGGACCATGGAGGAAGAAGAGGACTATGAACCCAAGGGGAAGGAGGAGACGAGCTCAGATGAAGACGAAGCACCATTACCTCAACCTGGGGACATGCACGTGGAGTTCAAAAAGTCAAGTCTCCCTGATAGGGTGAAGCAACCCAAGTTCGAGTTTATCCCTTTTCGTCTCTTGCAGGAAAATAAGCAGGACCTATGCAAAAAGATATTAACCCTGGAGTGGGAAATTGATGGTCTGAGGGATCAAAATGCCGTCCTCAAGCGCAAATTAAGGGAGAAGCATAAGCCCGCATCATCAACAACACCTCCACCGTCTCCTCCAACAAAGAAGAATTGAGTATCTGGGTATGGGCACTCCCCTTGGCAACTGCCAAGCTTGGGGGAGGTGCCCCGGTATCGTATCACCATCAAAACTCCTACCTTTACCATTTTTTCTTAGTTCGACCCTATTAGTAGTATCTTGATCTAGTAGAATAAAGTTTATGGCATGATCTAGTTTTGAGTTTTGCTTTATGATCTCTCTATGTAATCGAGTCTGTGAGTTATATATAATAAAGATTAGTGTTGAGTCAAGGGCTTGATTATTTTGCCATGATCTTGGGTGAATAAAAGAAATAGAAAAAAAGAATAAAAAGAAACAAAAAGTTCATATTGATCTTATTGAGAGTAATGACTTCACATAGAAAGAGTATGATAATTAAAAGTTGTTGGGAGTTGGCAGACATAGCTTTGGTCCTTGTTGCAATTAATAGGAAGTAATAAGGAAAGAGAGGTTTTCACATATAGATATATTATCATTGACATCTTTTGTGATTGGGAGCACTCATTAAAATATGACATGCTAAAGAGTTGATGTTGGACAAGGAAGACAACGTAATGAGTTATGTCTTTCTCATATCTAAGATAAAGTATGTTGTCATGGTTCCTCTAACTTGTTGAGCTTGCCTTTCCCCCTCATGCTAGCCAAATTCTCAGCACGAAGTAGAAATACTACTTGTGCTTCCAAATATCCCTAAACCAGTTTTGCCATGAGAGTCCACCATATCTACCTATGGATTGAGTAAGATCCTTCAAGTAAGTTGTCATCGGTGCAAAGCAATAAAAATTGCTCTAAATATGTATGATTGATTGGTGTGGGAGGAATAAGCTTTATACGATCTTGTGATGTGGAAGTAATAAAAGCGACGGACTGCATAATAAAGGTTCATATCACAAGTGGCAATATAAAGTGACGTTCTTTTGCATTGAGATTTTATATATCCAACCATAAAAACGCATGGCAACCTCTGCTTCCCTCTGCGAAGGGCCTATCCTTTATTATTATCTTCTACCTTATGCAAGAGTCGCGGTGATCTTCACCTTTCCTTTTTCATTTTATCCTTTGGCAAGCTCAGCATGTTGGAAAGAACATGATATATATATATATATATATATATATATATATATATATATATATATATATATCTAATTGGATGTAGGGGAGCATGAACCATTATTGTTGACATTACCCTTGAGGTAAAAAGTTGTGGGGCAAAACTATAAGCCCCTATCTTTCTCTGTGTCCAATTAAAACTCTGTAACCACAAGTATTGCATGAGTGTTAGCAATTATGAAGGACTAAATGATAGTTGAGTATGTGGACTTTCTTTTTAGCTCTGACATAGAATCTTTCCGATGTTATGATAAATTGCAATTGCTTCAATGACTGAGATTATAGTTTGTTGGAGCCCAATAAAGTATATGATTTATACTTTTGCATCGTGAATAGATCATCACTTGAACATAAGTAATCATATGACAAAATCTATATGTGTTGCTGTTATAAGAATAATCATGACGCCTTCATGTCCGTATTTTATTTTTATCGACGCCTCTACCTCTAAACATGAGGACATATTTATTGTTATCGGCTTTTTGCTTGAGGACAAGCGAGGTCTAAGCTTGGGGGAGTTGATACGTCCATTTTGCATCATGCTTTTATATCGATATTTATTGCATTATGGACTGTTATTTCACTTTATGTCACAATACTTATGGCTATTCTCTCTTATTTTACAAGGTTTACATAAAGAGGGAGAATGCCGACACCTGGAATTCTGGGCTGGAAAAGGAGCAAATATTAGAGGCCTATTCTGCGCAACTCCAAAATTCCTGAAACTTCACGGGACATCTTAAAAGAAATAAATAAAAATCGTTGCCAAAGATGAAGGCCAGGGGGCCCACACCCTTCTCACGAGGGTGGGGGTGCCCCCCCTAGGGCGCGCCCCCCTACCTCGTGGGCCCCCTGGTGGCTCTCCGATGACCATCTTCTCCTATATGAGGTCATTTGATGAGAAAAAAAATAAGGAGGAACTTTTCGGGACGAGACTCCGCCGCCATGAGGCGGAACCTTGGCGGATCCAATCTAGAGCTGCGGCAGAGCTGTTCTGTCGGGGATACTTCCCTCCCGGAGGGGGAAATCATCACCATCGTCATCACCAACGCTCCTCTCATCGGGAGAGGGCAATCTCCATCAACATCTTCACCAGCACCATCTCATCTCCAAACCCTAGTTCATCTCTTGTATTCAATTCTTGTCTCAAAGTCCGGGATTGGTGCTAGTAGGTTGCTAGTAGTGTTGATTACTCCTTGTAGTTGATGCTAGTTGGTTTAATTGGTGGAAGATCATATGTTCAGATCCTATATGCATATTATTACCACTCTGATTATGAACATGAATATGCTTTGTGAGTAATTACGTTCATTCCTAAGGACAAGGGAGAAGTCTTGCTATGAGTAGTCATGTGAATTTGGTCGTTTGATATTTTGATAAGATGTATGTTGTCTAGCCTCTAATGGTGTTATGTGAACGTCGACTGCATAACACTTCACCATTATTTGGGCCTAGAGGAAGGCATTGGGAAGTAATAAGTAGATGATGGGTTGCTACAGTGACAGAAGCTTAAACCCTAGTTTATGCGTTACTTCGTAAGGGGCTGATTTGGATCCATATGTTTCATGCTATGGTTAGGTTTACCTTCATACTTTTGTTGTAGTTGCGGATGCTTGCAATAGAGGTTAATCATAAGTGGGATGCTTGTTCAAGTAAGAACAACACCCAAGCACCGGTCCACCCACATATCAAATTATCTAAGTATCGAACGCAAATCATATGAACGTGATGAAAACTAGCTTGACGATATTCCCATGTGTCCTCGGGAGTGCTTTTCCTATTATAAGGGTTTGTTCCGTCTTGTCCTTTGCTACAAAAAGGATTGGGCCACCTTGCTGCACTTTATTTACTTTTGTTACTTGTTGCTCGTTACAATTTCTCCTATCACAAAACTATCTGTTACCACTTATTTCAGTACTTGCAGAGAATACCTTGCTAGAAAGCGCTTATCATTTTCTTCTGCTCCTCGTTGGGTTCGACACTCTTACTTATCGAAAGGACTACGATAGATCCCCTATACTTGTGGGTCATCACCTTCTAACAGGCTTTAAGGTAAGTATTTGAAATATAGGAAAAATATTACCGCATAGACAGTAGCCCCTGATGCTCTGTTTGGTGTTCAAAAAGAAAAGCCGAATAGAGGATCAACTAATATCTGCAGGAATCTAATATAAGTATGTCTATATGCGTATGCAGGCTTCGCTGCTGACCTCTGCCGCACTGACTGCGGAGGTCGCCGTACTGAAGCAGGACCTCGAAGGGTCCAAGAAAGAGCTTGACCTTTCCAAGAGTCAGCTCAAGGAGAAGAAAGGTAAGTAATACCTAGTCTATAGATGTGTATATATACAAAAAGGATGCGATTGCAAAATGATAGGATCATCTTTATTTTGCCAGGGGCCACGACCGAGGTGGCAACCCTGAAGCAAGAGCTATCTGAGGCCAAAAACAAAGCGGCCCAGGAGCGCACTGAGTGGGAAAAACAAGAAGCACGGGTGGGCGAGGTGCAGCAAGAGATCCATGCTCTCATGACGAAGCACGAGGCATTGGAGCTTGACTTGAAGACGCGGGAGTCCGAGCTTGCCGCGGCCCTTGAGAGTGCAAAGAGTGCTAAGGCTGAAGCCCACAAGGCCCTCTAGGAGATTGATGTGATGAAGAAGATAGCAGCGGGTAAGGCATTCAATATGCAAAGCAAGCATGTGAAAGTAAATTACTTCTTACTTACCCGAGTCTAGAGCTCTCCAGGAGCATTCATAGATTTGCCCCGCAGCGTGTCGGATGCCGCACAGTTTTACCAGGCCGAGGAGGGAAGCTCAACGGAGAAGCTGTTCTGGTCTCAGTATACTGGGACCGAACAGCCGATGCCTCTGAGCGACCAGCTGAAGCAACTGGTCGAGCTACACAAGGCGTCCGAACAGGCCATGAAGGGCTTTATAGTCCGGATGTGGCCTTGCGACGCCTTTCCCAATAGCTACTTCGGCCTGGTGAGGCGGCTTGTGGATGCCTGCCCATGGTGGAAGTCATTAAGTGGTCCGTCTGCATCGAAGGTGCATGCCGGGCTTTCGCCCGTGCGAAGGTGCACTGGGCCAAGATGGAGACCGTGAAGCTGGTGAAGGAAGGGCCGCCGCAGGGCAAGGAGCATCGCCACCCCGAGATGTACTATGAGGGTGTCCTGAAGGGTGCCCGTCTTGTAGCGGACGAGTGTGCGAAAGATGTAATATTTGAATAAACTTGCTCGTGTAATCCTGTATTATGAAAACTTGTTCATATGCGCTATGGAGCGCTTGTTTGAATTTAAAATATTGCCTTTTGTTCAACTGTTTATCGAATCTGAGAGATGGCTAGTCGTCGGCTTCTGCCCCCACGCCACGAGTGTTGGGGTGTTCGGGATAAAACCTGAGCACTCTTGTTCCCAGTTTTGGGTCCTTCGAGGGAGGTGCTCAGCACAACGAACAAGGCAATCGGACTATAATGCGTTATCACTCTCACTTAGCCATAGAATTCTATAATTTTAAATTTCGGCGAAGCCCCTAGTATTCAGAAGGCCGAATTCGGGGCGCTATACACGCCTTAAGCCGGACAGGGCCGACTCCTCGCTCTAAGAGGCATAAGTCTTTAGGGACTTGAGACCTCTCGAACAGCGACCGGTCTCTCGCCTTATCATGACAGCCAGTTTTAGCTTTCTCTACTGAGGTGCTTAGCCCAGCAGAACCGGGGCACAATCACAGTAGTTCTCCTAGTGCTAACTTAGGCGATATAGCGGAACGTAAGGTACCAAAACATGGGAGCCGGGCAAACCCAACTATTGACCCAAGAGATGATTCGGAGCTGATGCATATAATGCTATAAGTTCGGGTTGCCGCACTGTCGAAAGTGTTCGAACTTCTCACGTCGTATTATGGGGTATACTTAAGCCCCTAGCGTATTGGCCGTACCAGAGTGTACGGGTGCTATATGTCATGAATGAACATATATATATATATATATATATATATATATAAAGGAAGAATGCAATAATAGCCTTAATGCTATGCATTGTTTATTCAAAAAGGTGCGTTAGAGCAGAATGATACAAGTAGTGAAATAAGCAAAAAGTAGGACTATTTGACATGTCCCTTCCAAGGGCAAGCTGAGGAATGGTATTAAAGCAAGTATTTCACTCGTTATCGTAATCCACCTGGGAGTTTCGTGGTGTGACGTAGCTTTATGCCTCCTTGGTTGCTCCATCATGTGTTCGACAATCATGCTGCCGGACAAGGTTTCCAGATATTAACGTCCTAAAAGAGAAAAATATCAAAGCGGGAAGCCCCTAGTGCGGTTTAAGTCGCATCTTGGAGCATGCCATAGTCGTGCCCCCCTTCCCACATGTGCCCATGGTATTTTTAATGCGTCATTATGTACGTGTGGCACGGACTTCGCCGTTTGGTTGGGACCGGGGTGGGGGCCGCATTGCTATGCGAGCTCGGAATGTGCCAGGCGGTCCTATTGCCGATTACTCCGGGCGCGCTTGGAGGTGTCCGGGTCCTTAATCGCCGAACTAGTGGATTGCCTTAAGAGGCTGCTTTGCGCTTCTGCTGCGAGGGACGCAGTGTGCTCCTCCGTGCGGAGAGAGAGCTCTGTGTTTCCATTGACTATGATGACCCCCCAAGGTCCTAGCATCTTGAGCTTGATATATGCATAATGCGGTACCGCATTGAATCTCGCAAATGCGGTTCGCCCGAGCAGTGCATGGTAGCCTCTGCGGAACGGGACTATGTCGAAGATTAAATCTTCGCTTCAGAAGTTATCCGGAGATCCGAAGACCACTTCCAGTGTGACTGAGCCTGTGCAATGGGCCTCTACACCTGGTATGACGCCTTTAAAGGTCTTTTTTGTGGGTTTGATCCTTGAGGGGTCTATACCCATTTTGCGCACTGTGTCCTGATAAAGCAGGTTCAGGCTGCTGCCGCCATCCATAAGGACTCGAGTGAGGTGAAATTCGTCAATGATTGGGTCTAGGACCAATGCGGCAAATCATTCGTGACAGATACTAGTGGGGTGGTCCCTGCGGTCGAAGGTGATCGGACAGGAGGACCATGGGTTGAACTTTGGGGCGACTGGCTCCAACGCATATACATCCCTGAGCGCACCCTTCCGCTCCCTCTTGGGGATGTGGGTTACATATATCATGTTCACCGTCCGCACTTGTGGGGCGAACCTCTTCTGTCCTCCAGTGTTCGGCTGCTGGGGCTCCTTGTCGTCGTCGCTATGTGACCCCTTATCTTTGTTTTCAGTATCTAACTTGCCGGCCTGCTTGAACACCCAACAATCCCTGTTGGTGTGGTTGGCTGGCTTGTCGGGGGTGCCATGTATTTGGCACGAGCGATCGAGTATACGGTCCAAACTGGACGGGCTCGGAGTGCTTCTTTTGAATGGATTTTTCCGCTGACCGGGTTTAGAGCCTTTGAATCCGGCATTGACTGCTGTATCCTCGGTGTTGTCGCTGTTAATGCGGCGCATATGTTTGTTGCAATGTGACCTGCCGTTGCCGTCCTTGGTATCCGAAGTACCATGGTTCTTTGATATGTTATTACCGCGAGCCAACCAGCTGTCCTCTCCTGCACAAAAGTGGGTCATGAGTGTCGGAGGGCTGCCATAGATTTCGGCTTTTCCTGGCCAAGGTGTCGGGCGAGCCATTCGTCGCGGATGTTGTGCTTAAAAGCTGCTAGGGCCTCTGCATCCGGACAGTCGACAATTTGATTTTTCTTTGCTAGGAACCGTGTCCAGAATTGCCTGGCCGATTCCTCTGGCTGCTGAATTATGTGGCTCAAGTCATCGGCATCTGGTGGTCGCACATAAGTGCCCTGAAAGTTGTCGAGGAATGCGGCTTCTAGATCTTCCCAATAGCCAATGGAGTCTGCTGGCAAGCTGTTGAGCCAATGCCGAGCTGGTCCTTTGAGTTTGAGTGGGAGGTATTTGATGGCGTTTAGGTCATCACCGCGGGCCATGTGGATCTGCAGGAGGAAATCCTCGATCCATACCGCAGGATCTGTTGTGCCGTCGTATGATTCTATATTTACGGGTTTGAAACCCTCTAGGACTTGATGATCCATTACTTCGTCTGTGAAGCATAAGGGGTGGGCAGCACCTCTGTACTGGGCTATATCGCGACGCAACTCAAATGAGTTTTGCCCGCTGTGTTCGGCCCGGTCGGACTTACATTTACTGTATCCGGCGTGACGATTATCATCTCGCGTAGTGGCGCGCCCTCGTGATCCGTAGATCGATCTTGCATGTTTTGCTTTGTCCTCCAATATGTCTCACAGGTCTGGCATATTTCCCCATGCCTTTTTATTTGAATGGCGTCGAGGTGCGGGCTGAGCTTTTGGCTGGAATGCCTCTCTATCGCGGCCACGAGGTGGCCGATCAGCCGCGTCGTACGCCGGGGATGTAGGTTTCGGTGCTTCCTCCTCCAGTCAGGGTAGCAACCTACACTTTGGGTAACTCTTGGAGGGGCGTTCGAGTTTATATTCCTCGACCGCCAGGACTTCAGTCCATCTGTCAGCTAGCAAATCTTGATCATCTTGAAGCTGATGCTGCTTTTTCTTAAGGCTATTTGCCGTGGCTATAAGCCGGCACTTGAAGCGCTCTTGTTCGACGGGATCCTCTGGCACGACGAATTCGTCTTTGTCAAGGCTTGCCTCGTCTTCGGAGGTAGGCATGTAATTATAATCCTCCACCTCTCCATCTGCCGCTCTCTCAGGAGGGCTGGCTTTTCCAACCTCTTGCTCTAAATCTTGCTGGAGGGGATTGTTGTTGTCTTCGGCGCTGTCCGGAGTGCTATTATCTTCGGTGCCGGTATCACCGCTTTTGACTTGGTGGGACTTAGAGCGGCGCCGCTGACGCTGGCGCTTGGGTTGCTTCTTGGAGGGGTTCCTCCGGTGTCCCGTCGCTATTGCCTTCTTTGGGTGTGTCCACCATGTATATGTCATATGATGAGGTGGCTGTCCAGTGCCCTGTGGGCAGTGGTTCCTCTTCGTCTCCTGTATCGTCGTCCATACCATTGATGTCTTCGGAGTCGAAGTCGAGCATGTTGGTTAAGTCATCGATAGTGGCAACTAAGTGGGTGGTGGGTGGGCGGCGAATTTCTTCGTCATCCGCATCCCAATCCTGCCGGACATAGTTCGGCCAGGACTCTCCTGACAAGGAGAGAGACCTTAATGAGTTTAGTATGTCGCCGAAGGGCGAGTGCTGAAAAATATCCGCGGAGGTAAACTCCATGATCGGCGCCCAATCGGATTCGACAGGAACGGGAGTAGGCGGTTCGGAGTCCGTAGCCGGAGAAGGATCCGGCAGTTTGGCAACACGGCTCTCGTGAAGGGTAAGGTCGATATTCAGCTCGATCACCGCTAAGGATACGGCCTACGTGGCGGGGTCTATCCACCCGTCCATGGATGGCGCATCTGTCTCTGAATTAAGGGTCGGAGCGGCTGCCGGTGCAATTTCTTGAACACTGTCCGATGGTAGAGCTAAATCGTACTCATCGTGACAGCGTGGCGCACAAGGCAGGGGCTCGAATCCGTCGAAGATCAAGTCTCCGCGGATATCGGCCATGTAGTTTAAGCTTCCAAACCTGACCTGGTGGCCAAGGGCGTAACTTTCGATCTGCTCCAGATGGCCAAGCGAGTTGGCCCGCAGTGCGAAGCCGCCGAACACAAAGATCTGTCCGGGAAGAAAAGTCTCACCCTGGACTGCATCGCTATCGATGATAGTAGGAGCCATCAAGCCTAATGGTGACGACATGGAGGAACTCTCAATGAAAGCACAAATGTCGGTGTCAAAACAGGTGGATCTCGGGTAGGGGGTCCCGAACTGTGCGTCTAAGGCGGATGGTAACAGGAGGCAGGGGACACGATGTTTTACCCAGGTTCGGGCCCTCTTGATGGAGGTAAAACCCTACGTCCTGCTCGATTTATTCTTGATGATATGGGTATTACAAGAGTTGATCTACCACGAGATCGGAGAGGCTAAACCCTAGAAGCTAGCCTGTGGTATGATTGTATGTTGTCCTATGGACTAAAACCCTCCGGTTTATATAGACACCTGAGGGGGCTAGGGTTACACAAGGTCGGTTACAAAGGAGGAGATATACATATCCGTATTGCCTAGCTTGCCTTCCACGCCAAGTAGAGTCCCATCCGGACACGGGACGAAGTCTTCAATCTTGTATCTTCATAGTCCAACAGTCCGGTCAAAGGATATAGTCCGGCTATCCAGAGACCCCCTAATCCAGGACTCCCTCAGTTGTCAAGACCGCGGACATGGCTAGAGGAGTCGATCGAATCACTGGCTGTAACAGCTCAGATAAACCTAAGACTGGGTTGATGGATATACCCCCATAGGTGGCGCTAGGGGCTTCCCACATGTAAAAAGGACTACAGTTCATCTTGATCTTATTTAGATCGAATTTTAATGAATAACCAATTTTTCGCACGAAAACTTTCACCTGGGCTTTCCTCTCTTACAGATGATCATCGTGCTACACCCTTCCAGGATACGGCACAACGGAGACACATGCGCAGGCGTGCAGCAGGGCCCTGTTCAAAGGTTTCTTTTTAGATTAAGACCATGTTTAAAACTTTTTTACTGTCTCTTGTTGCTTCACACCCTCAGGATACTCAACATAACCAAGAGGGATGTTGGCATTATTGACATTTCGTCACGTCAGACTAATGCATGTACCTGGAAATTCAGGGCTTATTATCGAGGGCGTTACTCAGCCCAGTATACGTTGTAAAGACCGAATACCTTACGAAGTGTTCGGCGTCATGAGTTTGGCCTTATATGCATCAACTCTGAATAATGTCTTTGGTCAATAGTTGGGTTTACCCGGCTCCCATGTTTTGCTACCTTACGTTCTGCTCTATCGGCTAAGGTGGCACCGGGAGAACTACTGCGATTGTGCCCTGGTTCATCTGGATGAGCACCTCAGTAGAGAAAGCTGAGAACTGACTGTCATGATAAAGCGCGAGACTGGTCAACCACTCAAGGACTAAGCGGGATCTTCGCGATTCCTCCGCATTAACGAAGGACCGGTTTCCCAGTCATGTATGTACGTGCACCGTATTTGGGTAAGCGCGGAAGTACCAGGGGCTATATAGTAGCCCCACTGTCAAACTCCTACGGCTAAGTGAAAGTGTTAAAGCAATATAGTCTGATTGCCTTGTTCGCCGCGCTATCACCTCCTTAATGGACCAAGACGTTGGATCAAGTGTGAATACGCGCTTTTCCGAACACCCCCGCATTATATGCGTGGGGGCTGAAGCTGACGACTGCAAACTTTGAGGTTATATACACACATAAAACGGCCGCACAGGAGGCATCATAATACTTTCATGCAAAAGTATAAACACAGCCTTTATAATCCAAGTAGCATTGTTTTTACAATTGGGATACATGTCACTCGAACATAATACTCTTCGAGCACTGAGACTCTATTAAACGAGCGCCTTCTAGGACTTCTCCAAAATAGTGCTTGGCCGAGACCTGGCCTACGGCCGGACCCCGGGTTGCAATAGCGGTGGCATCCTGATACGTATCCAACGTATCTACTTTTCCAAACACTTTTGCCCTTGTTTTGGACTCTAACTTGCACGATTTGAATGGAACTAACCCGGACTGACGCTGTTTTCAGCAGAATTACCATGGTGTTATTTATGTGCAGGAGCAAATGTTCTCGGAATGACCTGAAACTTCACAGAGACACTTCTCAGAAAATAAGAAAAATGCCTACCAAAGATGAAGGCCAGGGGGCCCACCGTCTTGCCACAAGGGTGGGGGGCGCGCCTGCCCCCCTAGGGCGCCCCCTACCTCGTGGGCCCCCTGTTGCCACTCTGACTCCAACTCCACCTCCATATATTGAGTTTCGATGAGAAAAAAATCAGAAAGAAGAAATCATCGCGTTTTACGATGCGGAGCCGCCGCCAAGCCCTAAAACCTCTCACGAGGGCTGGTCTGGAGTCCGTTCGGGGCTCCGGAGAGTGGAATCCGTCGCCATCGTCATCATCAACCATCCTCCATCACCAATTTCATGATGCTCACCGCCGTGCGTGAGTAATTCCATTGTAGGCTTGCTGGACGGTGATGGGTTGGATGGGATCTATCATGTAATCGAGTTAGTTTTGTTAGGGTTTGATCCCTAGTGTCCACTATGTTCTGAGATTGATGTTGCTATGACTTTGCTATGCTTAATGCTTGTCACTAGGGCCCGAGTGCCATAATTTCAGATCTGAACCTATTATGCTTTCATCAATATATGAGTGTTCTTGATCCTATCTTGCAAGTCTATAGTCACCTATTATGTGTTATGATCCGTTAAACCCGAAGTGACAATAATCGGGATACTTACCGTTGATGACCGTAGTTTGAGGAGTTCATGTATTCACTATGTGTTAATGCTTTGTTCCGGTACTCTATTAAAAGGAGGCCTTAATATCCCTTAGTTTCCGTAAGGACCCCGTTGCCACGGGAGGGTAGGACAAAAGATGTCATGCAAGTTCTTTTCCATAAGCACGTATGACTATGTTCGGAATACATGCCTACATTATATCAATGAACTAGATCTAGTTCTGTGTCACCCTAGGTTATGACTGTTACATGATGAACCGCATCTGGAATAATTCTCCATCATCGATCCATTGCCTACGAGCTTTCCATATATTCTTCTTCGCTTATTTGCTTTTCCGTTGCTATTGCTATCATCACTACAAAATACCAAAAACATTACTTTTAGTACTATTACCGTTTGCTACCGTTATCACTACTATCATATTACTTTGCTACTAAATACTTTGCTGCAGATATTAAGTTTCCAGGTGTGGTTGAATTGACAACTCAGCTGCTAATACTTGAGAATATTCTTTAGCTCCCCTTGTGTCGAATCAATAAGTTTGGGTTGAATACTCTACCCTCGAAAACTGTTTTGATCCCCTATACTTGTGGGTTATCAAGACTATTTTCTGGCGCCGTTGACGGGGAGCATAGCTCTATTCTTTGAGTCACTTGGGATATATATCTGCTTATCATTATGAAGAACTTGAGAGATCCAAAAACCAAGATCTATCCCTCAACTATGAGGGGAGGTAAGGAACTGCCATCTAGCTCTGCACTTGATTCACCTTCTGTTTTGAGTAAGCTTGCGGCACCTACACCCGCTTCTGCTATTCGTTCTGATATGTCGCATGTTATTGATGATGCCACTCCTGTTATGCATGATACTTATGATGAAACTACCTCTATGCCTGATACTACAATGCCACTTAGTGCTTTTCTTGATGAACAACTTGCTAGGGCTAGAGAGATTGAAAATATTGAATCTGATGATACTGATGAAAGTGATGATGAAGAACCACTTGCCATTCCTAAGGGTTATGTTTTTGATCAAGATGCTTCTTTAGCTATTTGTAACATCCCAAATTTTCAATTTGGAATGTTATACATTAGATTATCATGCATATCATATTTTATTTTTTGCATTTTGGTTGATCCTAGAAATTCTACTTAACTCAATGAGCCACGGAGAGAGTTGGGGATTTCGTTATTTTCATATTTGAGTTTTCTCAATTTTTGAGAATAGGATCATTTGATTTTATTTATTTTATCATCAATTATTTCTATTACAAAAATATGAGAGAGGGAATAAAATGACTTTCCCAAAATAAAGAAATATTGAGGATTTAATAAAAAAATCAAATAAGATTTTATTTCGGAGTTTTTTGGTGTTTTATTTGAATTTAGGAAAAAAGTGTGTTTTTCAAAATTGCATTTAGGGCCCAAATAAATGTTCACCTTGTGCGGCTTGATTTTAGAAGCCCGTGAAAATTTATTTCGGAATTTTTGGAGTGTGTTTAGTATTTCTTTTTTATTTTTTTCCGAGCAGAATAATTAAAAAAACGAACCAACTTCGGGCCGTACCCGAGCGGGACACCGCCCGGGGGCAGCCTTTAAATAGCGCCGCCCCAAGCCGTCCCAGGCCGTCAGCCCTGCCTCGATCCGCGTGCGCCATAGCCGCCGCCACCGACGATCCCGCCGCCTGAGGTTCGTCGCGCCTCGTTTTCCGTGCCGAAAAAAGAGAAAAAAATATCGGCTTTCGTCATTTTTCTTTTTCTCAGATTAAATCCGCGGTTTTCCTGACTGCGATTCCTGTTCCGATTTTCGTTTTAGTTTAACTTTTCGCTCGTTTATCGAAATCAGGCGATTCAAGCGCCTAGAGTTTCGTCTCGAAACCCTTTATCCGCTTAACCAACTTAAACAAGATTTTGTTACTGTAAAATTTACCCTAGATCCAGATTACTAGAACGAAGTTGTTTTCTTTCGCCGTTTGACTTTCATTGCTTCGTTCGATTTGATTCTTTTTGCCAACCGGAGTTCTAAAGTTGAACCCTCTAGTTAGATCTCTTATTTGAGTTTTACCTGTGCATTAGATGAGTGCTTATCGTATGCTTGTTTGTTTGTCTGCGATAGAATACCCGAAGTGCCCCGCTTGTTACTTCGAATCGTTAGGTTTCGCGGATCATCAGCAAGGCAAGTAACACTTTGATCATACCTTTTCTACTACCCAGTTTTATTGCATTAGTTCAATCCTCACACATTGCATGATTAGGATCTAATTAAATTGTGGGATGGGAAGTAGATGAGGTAGTACCTATTACCTGTTATTATCAAACCTTTGGGAGTTACTTCTACGTTTGCTTATTATGCCATGCTATGCTAGTAGACGTGGATTGGGTGAGTGATATCCATGACAGATGTGAGATTGTTAATTAATGGTTTATCTAAGGTGGCAACTTAAACACACATCTGGGTGGATTGAGGCACCTGGGTATTCCAGGACTTGCCTGTTTTCTTTTGGACCGCCACCCAGGCTCAAAGGGATCATGAGACTATTCATACTAGAAACTTTCGTGTGCAGCCACAAGTTATTATGGGCTCTAGCATAGTTGACTAAGTCGTGCGAACTCTTACAGTGGTAGACTAGCAGATGTAGGGGATGTAGGTGGTACGGTCTACCCATCGTAAGGTGCTAGCGCTTCTGAAAGACTATGTCTCGGTCATCCGTCTTCTCAAACACCATGTAGTGCGAGAAACCAAACGGAGGCGATCGAGTCTTGTGGGGAAAAGTGCGCAAACCTCTGCAGAGTGTAATAAACTAATCATGGTTAGCCGTGTCCCCGGTTATGGACATCTTGAGTATCTAGTACCTGGATTATCATGTGAATCTCAACATGTTACTCTAAATTAATTTTGTTGGGTTATGTTTAATGATGATGCTTAATTGGGATTGAGAATGCTGTCAACCATTCTCAATGTTTAACAACCACCATGATAGTTAAATAAATCTATTCCTTTTAAGTAGGGAAAAATTGGCTTTACGCAAAAATAGTAACCATAGAGCTTTCCACCAGCCAAATATGCATATAGTATAGCTGTTTCATTCCATTACTCTCTATGTGTTACCTTGCTAGCATATTCCATGTGCTGACCCATTTTCGGGCTGCAACGTTAATGTTGCAGACTTTTCACACGACGATTAAGGAGTTTTTAGGTCGTGGTTCTATACTCAGTGATGTCGTTGGAGTTGATGGACTCATTTATCTTCCAAGCCTTCCGCTGTTATTGTTATTAGATGGCCTTAAACCATATTTATTGTAATAAGTTCTCTTTTGAGACACTTGATGTAATAAGTGTGTGATTGCTACTCTGTTATAAATCCTCTGAGTACTATGTGGTGTCAGCATTATTGATCCAGGGATGACACCGGAGCACAGAGATCAGACTGTTTGAGGTCTGGTCGCTACAGAGATGGTATCAGAGCACACGCTGACTGTAGGACACGACCACTAAGCACAAGACCTAGATCACTATTCACTCTCTTCTCTTCTGACCTCTCATCTTTTCTACTCTTTAGGATGGCGGATGCAAGGAACAAGTTCGCGCAACCGGATGAAGATACACCCTTTGGACGACACTTGAAGGAAGTCACTAGATAGCTGAACATAGGAGTACCAAGTTACACCAGAACCTACAATGCCACTTTACCTGAAGAAGAGCGCTGGATGATTCAAGTTCAAATTCCAGGACGGACGTTCATGCCAGTCACTGAGCCCATAGAGTTTTCTTTTGATACACCAACTTGGAGTCTAGGCAAGAGCATGGCAGCTCACATCGCCATGGGACGCATTGGAGAAGTCTACTGCAAGGATCTCAAGGATACTATCTACCAGATTTGTGGGCGCCGAGATGAACACTGGGAGATGATCAGCACCAGGAAGGATAGATCAATCGCAGCTTTTATTCAGGAGTTAAATCAGCACATTCGACGACAGGAGAACCAGATGTGCGCTGACATGATAGACCTGAAGAAGGCAAAGACTAGAATCAAGGAACTTGAGGAAGAACTCAAGGCTACACGTGAAGATTATGAAGAGGAAATTGAAGTATTGGTGGAGAAGAATGACGACATGATCAAGAAGATTGGAATATTTGTGGGAGACCCTACGCCAGTAGAGGAAGACGAAGAACCCAAGGAGATTAGCCCGGAAGACTACATCATCATCGACGGCACCGACTCGGAACCAGATAGTAGCGATGATGACTATGTTGATGAAGCTGGAGCAGATATTATGGAGTCTGCAACCGAAGAATATTTCTAGTAGACCACCTCATCAGTAGTAGTAGTCCACCATGTAAATATAGTAGTCCGAGCACTTTTACAATAGATAGATCGATTGTATGCCCTTGTTTGATTGATTGAAGTGAATTGTTTGTTTTTGCCTCTTGTGCATATGGGTAGTGTTTTCTCTTTAGACCCCCTCTATTCTTATATCTCATCTTTGCCTTTCCACCGGATTTGCCTTTCCACCGGAGCTCACCCAGTTGATCCAGCAGCAGAACACATTGATGCAGTTGCTAGTCCAGAATCAGAATCAGGGGAACAACAACAACCCACCACCACCACCACCACCACCTGTTGACCACTTAGCCCGTTTTCTTAGGCTAAATCCGCCGGTGTTTTCCAGTAGCACCGAGCCGATAGTAGCAGATGATTGGCTCCGAAAGACAGTTAGGGAATTGACCACAGCAGGATGCACGGATGCGGAGAAGGTGAAGTTTGCCACACATCAGTTAGAAGGACCCGCAGCATCATGGTGGGAGAATTTCACGGCCACTTTCCCTATTGACACTGTCACATGGGACCAGTTTCAGCAGGCTTTTCGTACTGCACATGTTTCAGCAGGAGCTATGGCCATGAAGAAGCGTGAGTTTCGCAACTTGCGCCAAGGAGGACGGACAGTTGGCCAGTATATGGAGGAATTTAGTAAGCTAGCACGTTATGCCCCAGATGACATCGCTAGGATGCAGCTAAGCAGGAGAAGTTTCTGGAAGGACTGAATGATGAGTTGAGCATGCAGTTGATGGTAGCAACCTTCAACAACTACCAGGAGTTGGTAGATCGTGCTCTTATGATTAAAGGGAAGTAGCAGCAAATTGAGAATCGCAAGAGGAAGTATGGACAAGGAAAGTACAATTCAGGAGCTCAGCAGAAGCCACGTTTTACCCCTAGACCGGGAGGACATTTTCAGCATACCCATGGAGTAGGTAGCTCGCACAATCACAATGGCACCAAGAATGGTAATGGCAATGGAGGAAGCAACTGCCAGAACCGCACCAACCCCTCAACCCCAGCCAAGAAGGACCTAAGCCAAGTCACTTGCTTTAAGTGTTCGAAGACAGGACATTATGCAAATGAATGTCCTAAATTACAAAATGGAAATAGCAATGGAAGTTCTGGGCAGAAGCCGAACCCTTTCAACAAGGGACAGGTGAACCACGTTAGCGTGGAGGAGGTTGAAGCTCAGCCCGATGCAGTAATAGGCATAGATTGGTTATCAAAGTATGAAGGGAATATTGAATGTGTTAGTAAGTCAATTTTGCTTACCACCCCAGAAGGGAGAAGGATCAGGTATGTATCCCGGCATGTGCCAAAGAGGACTCAAGTAAATTGCCTAACAGGAGTTGTGCAGGAGGAAGTACCAGTGGTAAGGGATTTCCCTGATGTATTTCCAGAGGAGTTGCCAGGCATGCCACCGGATAGAGATATTTAGTTTTTGATTGAGCTATTGCCAGGCATAGGGCCAATATCAAAGAGACCATATAGGATGCCAGCAAAGGATTTGGTGGAAATTAAGAAGCAGATTAAGGAGTTACTGGATAAAGGATATATTTGCCCAAGTTCTTCACCTTGGGGATCGCCAGTACTTCTAGTGGAGAAGAAGGATGGATCGTTAAGGATGGTTGTTGATTATAGAGGATTGAATGAACTAACGATCAAGAACAAGTACCCACTACCAATGATCAATGATCTGTTTGATCGATTGCAAGGAGCTAAGGTATTTTCCAAGATCGATCTGCGATCAGGATACCACTAGTTGAAGATTCGAGAACAGGATATTCCGAAGACAGCTTTTACCACCAGGTATGGGCTGTATGAGTATACCGTTATGTCATTTGGTCTGACTAACGCACCTGCCTATTTTATGAACATGATGAACAAAGTGTTTATGGAGTTTTTGGATAAGTTCGTCGTAGTGTTCATTGATGATATCCTGGTTTATTCGAAGAATGAAGAGGAACATAAGGAGCATTTGCGTTTGGTACTTGGAAAGCTCAGAGAACATCAATTATATGCCAAGTTCAGCAAATGTGAGTTTTGGTTGAAGGAAGTAGGATTCCTCGGACATGTTGTATCTGGAGAAGGTATAGCAGTAGATCCCGCCAAAGTTGAAACCGTGACCAAGTGGGAAGCCCCAACAACAGTTGGAGAGATCCGCAGTTTTCTTGGACTCGCATGATACTACCGGAGATTTATTGAGAATTTCTCAAAGATTGCGAAGCCTATGACTGAGTTGTTGAAGAAGGATACCAAGTTCATATGGATAGAGGAATGTGAGGCTAGTTTCCAGGAGTTGAAGAAACGCTTAGTTACCTCACTAGTATTGATGTTGCCAGACCAGACCAAGGATTATGAGGTGTATTGTGACGCTTCACATCGAGGACTTGGAGCAGTGCTTATGCAGGAAGGGAGATTTGTTTCATATGCCTCAAGACAATTGAAGCCTCACGAGTTGAATTATGCTACGCATGATTTGGAGTTAGCAGCTGTAGTGCATGCATTGAAGACATGGAGACATTTCCTCATTGGAAATCATTGTGAGGTGTACATGGATCATAAGAGTGCGAAGTACATTTTCACACAGAAGGAGTTAAATCTCAGACAAAGGAGATGGTTGGAGCTCATCAAGTATTATGATATGAGATTGCATTACCACCCCGGAAAGGCTAATGTAGTAGCTGGCGCATTAAGCCATAAGAGCC
Source organism: Triticum aestivum (assembly GCF_018294505.1). Lineage (NCBI taxonomy): Eukaryota > Viridiplantae > Streptophyta > Magnoliopsida > Poales > Poaceae > Triticum > Triticum aestivum. The sequence continues at coordinate 470,080,718 of NC_057809.1, forward strand.
ATGTTAATACGTTAATGACGGGAGGAATACCAAGGGAGTTAGCCAAAAATCTTCGTGAACTATGTTTGGAAATAGTTCCGAGAGGTTATGTAGCAGCAATGGAGATTCAGTCAACCTTGATGGATAAAATCAGGGAAGCTCAGAAAGCAGACAAAGAGATTGCCGCTATAAAGGAGAAACTGAGCAAAGGAAAAGCTAAAGGATTTCGTGAGGATGAGCACGACACCTTATGGTTTGAAGACCGCGTTTATGTGCCCAATGACCCGGAGATCAGGAAGTTGATTTTGCAAGAGGCACACGACTCACCGTATTCGATTCACCCAGGAAATACCAAGATATATTTGGATTTGAAAGACACTTTCTGGTGGACCGGAATGAAGAAGGATATTGCGGAATATGTAGCAGTTTGTGATGTATGTCAGAGAGTAAAGGCAGAGCATCAGAAGCCAGCACGATTGTTACAACCATTGCCGATACCCGAATGGAAGTGGGACAAGCTAGGCATGGATTTTATCACGGGATTGCCCAGGACTCATTCAGGCTATGACTCGATTTGGGTTGTAGTCGATCGATTGACGAAAGTAGCTCATTTCATCCCGGTAAAGACCACTTACACCAGTGCTAAGTTGGCAAAGATATACATGACCAGGATTGTATGTCTGCATGGATTTCCGAGGAGTATCGTATCGGATAGAGGAACCCAGTTTACCTCAAAGTTCTGGAAGCAGTTGCCTGAAACTTTGGGTACCAGGCTAGAATCAGTACAGCTTTTCATCCACAGACACATGGACAGACTGAGAGAGTCAATCAGATTTTGGAGGATATGCTGAGAGCTTGTGCGCTAGATTACGGATCTAGTTGGGACGATAATTTGCCATATGCAGAGTTCTCTTACAACAACAGTTACCAAACCAGTTTAAAGATGGCCCCTTTCGAAGCTTTGTATGGAAGGAGGTGCAGGACACCGTTTTCATGGGACGAAGTTGGAGACCGCCAGTTGTTTGGTGCTGACTTGATTAAAGAGTCTGAACAGAAGGTGAAGTTGATTCGCGATAGGCTCAAGGTAGCCCAGTCCAGACAGAAGAGTTATGCAGATTATAAACGTAAGGAGACAGTTTACGAAGTTGGAGACAGAGCTTATCTTCGAGTATCTCCACTTCGGGGAACAAAGCGTTTTGGAGTTAAAGGGAAGTTAGCGCCACGATTTGTAGGACCATATCGAGTTTTGGAGCGTATGGGAGAAGTAGCCTACAAGTTGGAATTGCCCGAAGGATTGTCAGGAGTACATGATGTGTTCCACGTTTCTCAGTTGAAGAAATGTCACGCGGAGATGGCTGACATACCATTGAGAGACAAAGTGCCTTTGGAAACTATTCGGTTGGATAACGATTTGACCTACGAGGAGAAGCCAATTAAGATTCTCGAGTTTGCCAGTCGAGTCACTCGCAGCAAGGTTATCAAGTTTTGCAAAGTTCAGTGGAGCCACCACACGGAGGATGAAGCCACCTGGGAGCAAGAGGAAGATTTGCTCAAAGACAAGCCTCACCTATTTTCTAGCCAACCCGAATCTCGAGGGCGAGATTCATCTTAAGGGGGGTAGGTTTGTAACATCCCAAATTTTCAATTTGGAATGTTATACATTAGATCATCATGCATATCATATTTTATTTTTTGCATTTTGGTTGATCCTAGAAATTCTACGCAACTCAATGACCCACGGAGAGAGTTGGGGATTTCGTTATTTTCATATTTGAGTTTTCTCAAATTTTGAGAATAGGATCATTTGATTTTCTTTATTTTATCATCAATTATTTCTATTACAAAAATATGAGAGAGGGAATAAAATGACTTTCCCAAAATAAAGAAATATTGTGGATTTAATAAAAAAATCAAATAAGATTTTATTTCGGAGTTTTTTGGTGTTTATTTGAATTTATGAAAAAAGTGCGTTTTTCAAAATTGCATTTAGGGCCCAAATAAATGTTCACCTTGTGCGTCTTGATTTTAGAAGCTCGCGAAAATTTATTTCGGAACTTTTGGAGTCCGTTTAGTATTTCTTTTTATTTTTCTTCCGAGCGAAATAATTAAAAAATACGAACCGACTTCGGGCCGTACCCGAGCGGGACACCGCCCGGGGGCAGCCTTTAAATAGCGCCGCCCCAGGCCATCAGCCCCGCCTCGATCTGCGCGCACCACCGGAGCCGCCGCCGCCGATGATCCCGCCGCCCGAGGTTCGTCGCGCCTCATTTTCCATGCCGAAAAAAAGAGAAAAAAAATATCGGCGTTCGTTGTTTTTATTTTTCTCGGATTAAATCCGTGATTTTTCTGATCGCGATTCCTGTTCCGATTTTCGTTTAGTTTAACTTTTCGCTCATTTATCGGAATCAGGCGATTCAAGCGCCTAGAGATTCGTCTCGAAACCCTTTATCTGTTTAACCAACTTAAACAAGATTTTGTTACTGTAAAATTTGCCCTAGATCCAGATTACTAGAACGAAGTTGTTTTCTTTCGCCGTTTGACTTTCGTTGCTTCGTTCGATTTGATTCTTTTTGCCAACCGGAGTTCTTAAGTTGAACCCTCTGGTTAGATCTCTTATTTGAGTTTTACCTGTGCATTAGATGAGTGCTTATTGTATGCTTGTTTGTTTGTCTGCGATAGAATATCCGGAGTGCGCCACTAGTTACTTCGAATCGTTAGGTTTCGCGGATCATCAGCAAGGCAAGTAACACTTTGATCATACCTTTTCTACTACCCAGTTTTATTGCATTAGATCAATCCTCACACATTGCATGATTAGGATCTAATTAAATTGTGGGATGGGAAGTAGATGAGGTAGTACCTATTACCTGTTATTATCAAACCTTTGGGAGTTACTTCTACGTTTGCTTATTATGCCATGCTATGCTAGTAGACGTGGATTGGGTGAGTGATATCCATGACAGATGTGAGATTGTTAATTAATGCTTTATCTAAGGTGGCAACTTAAAAACACATCTGGGTGGATTGAGGCACCTGGGTATTCCAAGACTTGCCTGTTTTCTTTTGGACCGCCACCCAGCCTCAAAGGGATCATGAGACTATTCATACTAGAAACTTCCGTGTCCAGCCACAAGCTATTATAGACTCTACCATAGTTGACTAAGTCGTGCGAACTCTTACAGTGGTAGACTAGCAGATGTAGGGGATGTAGGTGGTACGGTCTACCCATCGTAAGGTGCTAGCGCTTCTGAAAGACTATGTCTCGGTCATCCGTCTTCTCAAACACCATGTAGTGCGAGAAACCAAACGGAGGCGATCGAGTCTTGTGGGGAAAAGTGCACACACCTCTGCAGAGTGTAATAAACTAATCATGGTTAGCCGTGTCCCCGGTTATGGACATCTTGAGTATCTAGTACCTGGATTATCATGTGAATCTACTCTAAATTAATTTTGTTGGGTTATGTTTAATGATGATGCTTAATTGGGATTGAGAATGCTGTCAACCATTCTCAATGTTTAACAACCACCATGATAGTTAAATAAATCTATTCCTTTGAAGTAGGGAAAAATTGGCTTTACGCAAAAACAGTAACCATAGAGCTTTCCACCAGCCAAATATGCATATAGTATAGCTGTTTCATTCCATTACTCTCTATGTGTTACCTTGCCAGCATATTCCATGTGCTGACCCGTTTTCGGGCTGCAACATTAATGTTGCAGACTTTTCAGATGACGATTAAGGAGTTTTTAGGTCGTGGTTCTATACTCAGTGATGCCGTTGGAGTTGATGGACTCACTTATCTTCCAAGCCTTCCGCTGTTATCGTTATTAGATGGCCTTAAGCCATATTTATTGTAATAAGTTCTCTTTTGAGACACTCAATGTAATAAGTGTGTGATTGCTACTCTGTTATAAATCCTCCGAGTACTGTGTGGTGTCAGCATTACTGATCCAGGGATGACACCGGAGCACAGAGATCTGACTGTTTGAGGTCTGGTCGCTACACTATTTTAGCTTGAAGAAAGAGAACTGAACTTAAAAAATTATTAGCTAAATGGAGTAAGCAATCCCTAAATGATAGAATGAAACCTGACCCTGCTTTTGCTACTTCACCTATCTTTGTTACTGATAAGGATTATGAATTCTCTGTTGATCCTGATATAATTACTTTCGTTGAATCTGATCCTTTTCATGGTTATGAATATGAAACTGTTGTGGCACATCTTACTAAATTGAATGATATAGCCACCCTGTTCACTAAAGATGAGAGAACTCGCTACTTTTATATCCTTAAAATATTTTCGTTCTAATTAAAGGGTGATGCTAAGATATGGTTTAATTCTCTTGATCCTGGTTGTGTGTGTAGTCCCTAGGATATGATTTATTACTTCTCTGCTAAATATTTCCCTGCTCATAAGAAACAAGCTGCTTTAAGGGATATATATAATTTTGTGCAAATTGAAGAAGAGAGTCTCCCACAAGCTTGGGGGAGGCTTATCCAATTACTTAATGCTTTGCCTGATCATCCTCTTAAGACAAATGAAATACTTGATATCTTTTATAATGGACTAACCGATGCCTGCAGAGATTACCTGGATAGTTGTGCTGGTTCTGTTTTCAGGGAAAGAATGTCGGATGAAGCTGAAATTCTATTGAATAATATGTTGAAAAATGAAAATAATTGGACACCTCCGGAGCCAATTCCTGAGCCTATTCCTAAACCAACTCCGAAGAAGAGAGGTATTCTATTTCTCAGTCCTGAAGATATGCAAGAGGCAAAGAAATCTATGCAAGAAAAGGGTATTAAAGCTGAAGATGTTAAGAATTTACCTCCTATTGAAGAAATACATGGTCTTAATTTACCGCCTGTTGAAGAAACATATAATCTTAATCCTTTACCTATTGAAGAAACTCATGGTCTTGATAACCCGACACAGGTAGTAAAGGTAAATTCTCTCTATAGATATGATAAAGCTGTAATCCCATGTACTAAAATTGCTAGCCCATGCTTAGATGAGTTTGATAAATTTATGGCTAAGCAAGGAGATTTTAATGCTTATTTTGGTAGACAATTAAAATACAATTCAAATATGCTTGGACACTTGGGTGATTATATGGCTAATGTCAAAGGTGAACTTAAACTTATTAGTAAACATGCTTCTATGGTTACCACTCAAGTAGAACAAGTACTTAAAGCTCAAAATGATTTGCTCAATGAATTGAATAGTAAGAATAATGATTACGCTGTTAGAGTGCCTACTAGAACTGGTAGAATAACTCAGGAACCTTTGTATCCTGAAAGCCATCCTAAGAGAATTAAGCAAGATTCTCAGAGAAATAATTTAGATGCACCTAGTTCTTATAAAAAGAAGAAAAAGAAAAATGATAAGACTTTGCATGCTTCTGTTGATCCTATTGTTGAAACACCTGAGAATCCAAATGATATTTCTATTTCTGATGGTGAAACTCAATCTGGTAATGAACCTGAAACTAGTGATAATGCTAATAATAATGTTCATGATGATGCTCAACCTAGTAATGATAATGACATAGAAATTGAACCTGCTGTTGATCTTAATAACCCACAATCAAAGAATCAAGGCTATGATAAAAAAAGACTTTGTTGCTAGGAAACATGGTAAAGAAAGAGAACCATGGGTTCAGAAACCCATGCCTTTTCCTCCCAAACGATCCAAGAAAAAGGATGATGAGGATTTTGAGCGCTTTGCTGAAATGATTAGACCTATCTTTTTGCGTATGCGATTAACTGATATGCTTAAAACAAATCCTTATGCTAAGTACATGAAAGATATTATTACAAATAAAAGAAAGATACCGGAAGCTGAAATTTCCACCATGCTTGCTAATTATACTTTTAAGGGTGGAATACCAAAGAAACTTGGAGATCCAGGAGTACCCACTATACCATGCTCTATTAAAAGGAATTATGTTAAAACTGCTTTATGTGATCTTGGAGCCGGTGTTAGTGTTATGCCTCTCTCTTTATATCATAGACTTGATTTGAATAAGTTGACACCTACTGAAATATCTCTGCAAATGGCTGATAAATCAACTGCTATACCTGTCGGTATTTGTGAGGATGTGCATGTTGTAGTTGCAAATGTTACTATTTTGACGGACTTTGTTATTCTTGATATTCCCGAGGACGATAGTATGTCTATTATTCTTGGAATACCCTTTTTGAATACTACAGGGGCTGTTATTGATTGCACTAAAGGCAATGTCACTTTTCATGTTAATGGTAATGAGCATACGGTAAACTTTCCGAAGAAACAACCTCAAGTTCATAGTATCAAGTCTATTGGAAATATTCCATCAATTATATTTGGAGGTTTTGAATTTCCTCTTCCTACTGTCAAGAAGAAATATGATATTCTTATTATTGGGGATATGCATATCCCCGTTGAGGTAACATAGTGTTATTCGAAATTTCTCCGGTACCATGTTATTCGGAATGAGTTCATTAACAAGACTTGATCAACCTTGTTAGTGGATTCCTTTTGATGATCATGAGGTGGATGAAACTAGAAGGCACAACCTTCTGTACCCCACTTTTACTTTCTGTTATTTATATTAAATAAAATAAAAATAGTATTTTCTGTCTGTTATCAGATTATTCGTGCAATATAAAAATACCCCAAAAATAAAAGTTCTCCAAATGCCCTGAAAATTAAATATGATTTTTTCTAGAATATTTGAGGATTTATGGAACAGAGAACACACCAGGGGGGCCAACCACCTTGCCACGAGGGTGGAGGGCGTGCCCACCCCTCTAGGACGCGCCCCTACCTTGTGGGCCCATGATGTCCCTCCTCCACTTATCCTTTCACCGACACACTCCTTCTTCCTCCCCAAACACGAATAACCAGCTCAAACCCGAGTCCAAGCTCGTTTTGCTGCCATTTTCGATCTCCTTGCTCAAAGCACCTCTCACAAAACTGCTTGGGGAGATTGTTCCTTGGTATGTGAATCCTCCATTGATCCAATTAGTTTTGTTCTAGTGCTTTATTCATTGCATTTTCTTGCTGCTTAGGTGACCCTGTTCTTGAGCTTGCATGTCAAATTTATATGGTCAAAAGTAGTTTTGATGCATGATATAGGCCCTAGGCACTTGTAGGAGTAGTTACTATCAATATTATTGAGTTTGGTTACTTTTATTTTGAAGTTACTAAAAATTTCAGAATTTTTCAGAAAATGATGAGGAGACTTTTGAGGGGCTCATCGAGCCAAAGCTCGAAGGAAAAGGCACCGAAGCCTAAGTATAATTTGCCTCGCACCGCGGAGGTTCGGGCGTGTGAATGGCCTTCTGAGGATTTCTTAAGAGCAGCCGGGATTTATGAAGATTTTCATGAGTTGGCTCAGACTGCAGGCCTTACCGCTTTCCTCCACGACCAATGCGATCAGTATCTCTTGCTCACAAATACCTTTGTGCAAAACTTTCATTTCCATTCTAGGAACTCTCCACCTGCGGTGGAGTTTCATTTATCTGATGAGCATAAGGAGATGTCACTTTATGATTTTTGTCGGATCTCTTTAGTCCCTTTTGGGGGCAAGACAGAAGAACCACATCGTGATGATGTGGAGGGATTTATTGACACTATCACTGTAGGGGAAACAAGGAAGGTTTCCGATGCACGAATCACTAGCATACATTTTCCTGTTTTACGCTACTTTGCATTATTTGCTAGTCGTTGCTTAATTGGTCGCGGAAACTATGGAAACCTGAGTATCCCTGATATTATTATTTTGCACTACGGTTTATACGGTGATAACACTTTTAGTATGGGCAGAATTATTGCCAAACAGTTAAGTCTGAACCGTACCAGGGGTCCCATCTTTGGAGGCATCTATGTTACATGCCTAGCTGCACATTTTAACATACCTACTAGGCGTGCTGAGAAGGAAGAAAAAGTGTTGCCCCGTGTTTATCTAGATTATAAAAGTATGGTGGCACATGATTTTATTGTTAAGAATAGGGAAGGAGAGCTTAAATATCAATTGTTCTTTAATAAACATCATCCTGAGACTATTACCTTGCCTTCTCCTTCTTTGTTTGGTTTGACTGTAGGCACGTACCTTGTTCCGTTGACGGCTATCCACGCCTACCGGAATCCTGCACCACCCGAGGAGCCAGAGCCGGAACCACAATTTGATCCTTCACGACAGTCCAGTTACCAGTGGGATCCAGAGATGATTGTCAGCCAGTGGCAATCGGAGCCTTCCTCCTCTTCTTCTCAGTACGACCCCAACTACTATTATGGATATCCGTCAGGCCAACCATGGCCATAGACCAACTTAGGCCAAAAGCCTAAGATTGGGGGAGTACGTATTTCCCACCGACATTACATTTATGTTCACACACTCATTGCTAGATGTCGGTGCTCATACTTTTGCATTGTATCATCCATGCTAGTTTATTTTCCTTTTTATGCTTTCTTCTTGTGTGTTTAATAAACCTTAAGAAAAACCAAAAAATTAGTTGCAGCTTTTAATTAATTTACCTTCCATGCTTGTAGTAGTAATTAAAAAGAAAACCCAAAAAGATTTCCTGTTCTTCTTTTGCTTGTTGGGAGCTTTCCCGTGTCAATAGTTTTATTACTTTTCTTTTCTTTGGGGGTCTTATATGCATTATTGTTGATCTGACAAAAGAGCCCATATTGCCCTGTCTTCTCCTGTTTATTGAATGCTTGAAGATTCCAGCTTAGTCCAATGCACGTGCACTATTATTATTATTCACACTATTCGGTCGTGCAAGTGCAAGGCAATTATGATGATATATGATAGACTGACTGAGATGAGAAAAGCTGGTATGAAGTCAACCTCTTTTTTTGTAAATATGATTAGTTCATCGTTCCTGATTCAGCCTATTATGAATAAACATGTTTGCAATGACAACTAGAGATCGTAGTTTCTTATGCCATGCTTGATTAGCTATGAGTTATAATGGTTTACCTTGCGTGCCAACATGCTATTAAAATTATTATGATGTGGTATGATAGGTGGTATCCTCCTCTGGATGATTTAAGTGACTTGACTTGGCACATGTTCATGCATGTAGTTGAAACAAAATCAACATAGCCTTCACGATATTTATGTTCATGGTGCATTATATCCTACTGATGCTTGCATTCAATGTTGATTAATTTTAATGCATGTTCATGACTGTTGTCGCTCTCTAGCTGGTCGCTTCCCAGTCTTTTGCCAGCCTTCACCTGTACTAAGCGGGAATACTGCTTGTGCATCCAAACTCCCTTAAACCCCAAACTTATTCCACATGATTCCACTATACCTACCTATATATGGTATCTACCTGCCGTTCCAAGGAAATTTGTATGCGCCAAACTCTAAACCTTCAAATAAATATCATGTTTTGTATGCTCGAATAGCTCATGTATCAACTAGGGTTGTCCGTATCTTCCATGTTAGGCGGGTTATTCTCAAGAGGAGTGGACTCCGCTCCTCACTCACGAGATAAATGGCTGGTCACCGGGATGCCCAGTCCCATGCTTTATGCAAACTAAATCAAAATAATTGCAAACAAAACTCCCCCTGGGACTCTTGTTAGTTGGAGGCACTCGTTGTTTCGAGCAAGCCATGGATTGATGCTTGTTGGTGGAAGGGGGAGTATAAAATTTATCATTCTTTTTGGGAACCGCTTATAATGTGTGTAGCATGGAAGATATTGCCATCTCTTGGTTATTATGTTGACAATGAAAGTATACCGCTCAAAATATTGTTCACCTCTATTTCAAAACCGAGCTCTGGCACCTCTACTAATCCCTGCTTCCCTCTGCGAAGGGCCTATCTATTTACTTTTATGCTGAGTCATCGTCCTCTTATTAAAAAGCACCAGTTGGAGAGCACCGTTGTCATTTGCATTCATTACTTTTAGTTTACATTGAGTATACTTGACTAGATCTCTTTTACCATGAATTACAATGTCTAGTCAGTCCTTGGTCTTTAAAGGTGCTCTGCATTTATGTTTTGCGGTCTCGGAAAGGTCTAGCGAGATACCATCCTGTTATATCATATTATGATTGTTTTGATAAAGTGTTGTCATCCAAGTTTTATTATGATGGCTCGCTAGTTGATTATGCTATTGATATGAGTAAACTTGAGATCCATGCGTTATTGCAAATGTGGTTAGTTATAATCTTTGCTGAAAACTTGAATGCTGGCTTTACATATTTACAACAACAAGAGCAAACAGAGTTTGTAAAAGTTTTTCTTTATCACTTTTAGTTTGTCAACTGAATTGCTTGAGGACAAGCGAAGGTTTAAGCTTGGGGAAATTGATATGTCTCCAACGTATCTACTTTTCCAAACATTTTTGCCCTTGTTTTGGACTCTAACTTGCATGATTTGAATGGAACTAACCCGGACTGACGCTGTTTTCAGCAGAATTACCATGGTGTTATTTATGTGCAGGAGCAAACGTTCTCAGAATGACCTAAAACTTCACGGAGACACTTTTCAGAAAATAAGAAAAATACCTGCCAAAGATGAAGGCCAGGGGGCCCACCGTCTTGCCACGAGGGTGGGGGGCGCGCCTGCCCCCGTAGGGCGCGCCCCCTACCTCGTGGGGCCCCTGTTGCCTCTCCGACTCCAACTCCACCTCCATATATTGAGTTTCGATGAGAAAAAATCAGAGAGAAGACATCATTGCATTTTACGATACAGAGCCGCCGCCAAGCCCTAAAACCTCTCGGGAGGGCTGATCTGGAGTCCGTTCGGGGCTCCGGAGAGGGGAATCCATCGCCATCGTCATCATCAATCATCCTCCATCACCAATTTCATGATGCTCACCGCCGTGCGTGAGTAATTCCGTCGTAGGCTTGCTGGACGGTGATGGGTTGGATGGGATCTATCATTTAATCGAGTTAGTTTTGTTAGGGTTTGATCCCTAGTGTCCACTATGTTCTGAGATTGATGTTGCTATGACTTTGCTATGCTTAATGCTTGTCACTAGGGCCCGAGTGCCATGATTTTCAGATCTGAACCTATTATGCTTTCGTCAATGTTTGAGTGTTCCTGATCCTATCTTGCAAGTCTATAGTCACCTATTATGTGTTATGAACCGTTAACCCCGAAGTGACAATAATCGGGATACTTACCGGTGATGACCGTAGTTTGAGGAGTTCATGTATTCACTATGTGTTAATGCTTTGTTCCGGTACTCTATTAAAAGGAGGCCGTAATATCCCTTAGTTTCCATAAGGACCCCGCTGCAACTGGAGGGTAGGACAAAAGATGTCATGCAAGTTCTTTTCCATAAGCATGTATGACTATGTTCGGAATACATGCCTACATTATATCAATGAACTGGAGCTAGTTCTGTGTCACCCTAGGTTATGATTGTTACATGATGAACTGCATCCGGCATAATTCTCCATCACTGATCCATTGCCTACGAGCTTTCCATATATTTTTCTTCGCTTATTTACTTTTCCATTGCTATTGCTATCATCACTACAAAATACCAAAAACATTACTTTTACTATTGTTACCTTTCGCTACCGTTATCACTACTATCATAATACTTTGCTACTAAACACTTTGCTGCAAATATTAAGTTTCCAGGTGTGGTTGAATTGACAACTCAGCTGCTAATACTTGAGAATATTCTTTGGCTCCCCTTGTGTCGAATCAATAAATTTGGGTTGAATACTCTACCCTCGAAAACTGTTGCGGCCCCCTATACTTGTGGGTTATCACATCCATCTCTGCCCAGTATGTCTTAACACGGGCAAGAGCCATCCGCGCACCTTCTATGCACGTCGACCTCTTTACGGCGTCAATATGCGGCACAGCACCAAGGAATCTTTGCACTAACCCAAAATAACTATTCGGCATTGGTCCTTCCGGCCAAAGATGATCCACGACAGACCTCATGGCAAGCCCGGACAACCTATGGAGCTCAGCCCACTCGGCCATTTCCTCATTTAACAGCAGCGGACGCGTCGGAGCACTGAACTGCGACCAGAACAATTTTTCCACTTCATGATCTTTTTGATCTTTGAAGAACTCAGTCGCATCAGCAGCACTCATTGCCAGGTCCGAATACGCGTCTGCAACACACCATAATTGATCCAGAGGGGCATACTTCGGGTCTCCGAACTTCATCCGCAACAAAAAGGGCTTCCCAGTCATGATATCTCCGGCCTGACGAAGCTCCTCCTTTGCCGCTCTGATTTTAGAGCGGGTCTCCTTGGCTGCTACCATGGTTTTCTCCAGGTCCGCCGTTTTTGCTTGGCTTTCCTTTTCAAGCAGCTCATACCGGTCGGCGGCATCCTTCAGCTCAATAGCCATCTTGGGTATTTTATCTTCGCTCTGGTGAGGAGTAGCCTATTCGGCTCTTAACTCTTCGGCCGCCTTTAGGGCGGCCGCATCACTCCTCCTAGCTTGTTCCTTGGCTTGGGCAAGTTTCGCCCGAAGGGTCTCCACGACGGCAGCTCCATTTGCAGTCACAACATATTATAGATACGAGCGTCATGCTCCTCTTAATATTTGTTCACCACTCGAAAATACATACCCTGTGCCTCGTCAAGCCGCTTGTTTACAAGCACAATGTCGGCATTTGCCGCATCAAGTTGCCGGCTCAAACCAGCAAACTCAGCAGTCCGGCCAGCCACCGGACCGTCAGCCGCCTGCACATGAAAGCAGTGCGATTATTACCTGGGACTATGATCCTCTGTTTGCTGCTTCTGGACAGCAACCAGAGTCTCAAGGGATACTATCTGTATAGACCACACCTAGCGTGTGCGGTACCATCAAAAATTTATATATTACTTTGCGTACCTCAAAGCCTCTTAGCAGACTCGTAAAAGCTTCATGCAACCAACTTGTGGCGGATGAGATCCTCTCAACCATCGTACTCATTAAAGTACGATGCTCCTCTGAAATACCCGCTTTCTCCAAAATACTCATCAATGCGTCCGGTTGCCCACCGGACAGTCCCAGACTCTTTTTGTTGCTCTCCATAGGAGACGAGTATTTCGGACTGCGGGTGGCTGAAGGGTTACCTTCTGGCCTTGGCGGAACAGGAGAAACCCTCCGTGATGACACCTCAGGGTCGTCCCCCCCAAGAGGCAGGGAGGCAGGGGGAGGCATTTCGCTCTCCATCATGTCCGGAAGAAAATCCCCCGAAGACAAACTCTGCTGAGAAGGGCTACGAGCCGGACTTCAAGATATATGTCTCAGTTATTGTCCTCGGAGATAAAGCATGATATATTTACCAAAACTACTCTTGATTCACTTACAGCTCGGTGGAGGGCTGCCCCCCTTGCAGGCACTGTGCGGTAAGGATGCCCTCCGGGGCAGTGCCTCATGGCGAAGGTTTCTTCCGTTGTTTGGAACCTGTCGTTTCCGAGTCGTCAGAGGCAGTCCTTTCCTTCCTTGGGGAGAGGGGATTCTAGATTCTTCTCTCTGATCATCCTCCTTTGTGGAGACACTAATCCCCCCGGTTTGGACGAGTAATGCGCGAGGCCCGCTTTCGGCTTCTTTATCCCTCCCTTTATCTTCCCCTGATGGCACTTGATAAAGTGCGTGTTCGAGCATCCTGGCTAGTACATGATCCGGTGAGCCTTCGGGAAGGGGGCCGAACACTTGATCATCTTCGCCTTTCTTATCCAGTCCTGGCCAAGATCGATTTTTTCAGAATGATATAGTGACAAATAAAAAGACAACATGTTCGGACGCAGAATTACTCACCTAGGTATCTGGACGGTTGCAGTTGAGACCCGCATCCTCGTTGGTGTCCGGACACTTTATTCGTGATCCGAAGAACAATCCATACATCTCTTCGAGCGTCATGCCGAAGAACTGCTGAATAGCTCGCGGTCCTTCCGGGTTGAACTCCCACATACAGAGAGATCGACGTTGGCATGGCAGGACCCGATGAACTAGCATGACTTGCATTACCTTGACAAGGTTGACATCTCTCTTGAGGAGATCCCGAATGCGACTCTGCAATGTCGGCACATCATTAACTGGCCCCCAGTCTAGCCCCTTGTTGACCCATGATGCTAGTTGCGGCGGGGGGCCCGAACGGAAGGTGGGGGAGCTACCCACTTAGTACTTCGGGGAGCTGTGATGTAAAATCACTCCTGCTGCCATAAGTTGGACACCTCCGGGAAGGAACCCTTTGGCCATGGGGCATCAACGCCTTTGCTTATTGTGGCACCTCCGCATTCTGTGTGTCGCCCAACGATCATCTTCGGCTTCACATTGAAGGTCTTGAGCCATAAGCCGAAGTGTGGGGTGATGCGGAGGAAGGCCTCACATACGATGATAAACGACGAGATGTGAAGGATGGAATCTGGGGCTAGATCATGGAAATCGAGCCCATAATAGAACATAATCCCTCTAACAAAGGGATCAAGACTAAAACCTAGCCCTCGGAGGAAGTGGGAAACAAATACGACGCTCTCGTTGGGTTCGGGAGTGGGGATGGCCTGCCCTTGAGCAGGAAGCCTGTGCGAGATTTTGGCGGTCAGAGGCCATCCACCAGCCTTGAAGGTTGGATCCAGACATGGTTGAAGGTCCGAAGCACTTAGCCTAAGCATTGGGTGTCGAAACTCAAGGTGGGGGAAGGTAAGGATCGAGCGCGAGAAGAAAAGGGCAGGCCTTGGCCCCTTTATAAAGAGGGCGAATATCAAGCGTCCTCCGCGTGTCCGTTTGGAACTTGCCTAAAATATAGGAGTCATATTAACAAGCATGGTTGGGTTACCCACACCCGTATTGATGAGAATACCGTGATAGGGGGACATGATCTCTGCTTCGACAAGACGTGCCAAGAAAACCGCCTCGCAACACGTGCGATAGCTAGTTGAGAAAAACGGTTCGAATAATGACCGGGCCGTGGCGTGATGTCACGTTATGAAAAGTTGTCAGCAGATTAGATTTGTGGAACTATTATGCTCTCTACGGTGGTATGTGGAATTTGTTTTGCAGAGCCGGACATGATCCTTGTGTTCAAAAATCTTCTATGGAGTATTCGGAGAAGGAAACCGCCTTGCAATGCCGAAGACAATGTGCGCGCCGGACTCATCGTCATTGAAGCCTGGTTCAGGGGCTACTGAAGGATTCCTGGATTAGGGGGTCCTCGGACAGCCGGACTATATACTTTGGCCGGACTGTTGGACTATGAAGATACAAGATTGAAGACTTCATCCCGTGTCCGGGTGGGGCTCTCCTTTGCGTGGAAGGCAAACTTGGCAATTCAGATATGTAGATCTCCTCCCTTGTAACCGACACTGTGTAACCCTAGCCCCCTCTGGTGTGTATATAAACCGGAGGGTTTAGTCTGTAGGACAACAACAATCAGAATCATAGGCTAGCTTCTAGGGTTTAGCCTCTACGATCTCGGGGTAGATCAACTCTTGTAATACTCATATCATCAAGATCAATCAAGCAGGACGTAGGGTATTACCTCCATCGAGAGGGCCCGAACCTGGGTAAACATTGTGTCCCCTACCTCCTGTTACCATTCGCCTTAGACAAACAGTTCGGGACCCCCTACCCGAGATCCGCCGGTTTTGACACCGACAATAGGTACTTGGTAGGCTTGATGTAGATCCTCCCCGACAACAGTGCCATAAATTCTTCCTACTACTTCTTGAGCTTGCATTGATTTTTCCCTTGAAGAGGAAAGGGTGATGCGGCAAAGTAGAGATAAGTATTTCCCCCAGTTAAGAACCAAGATATCAATCCAGTAGGAGGAACACACAAGTCCCCAATAGATGCACATGCACAAACTAACAAACACTTGTACACAACGCGAAAAAGGGGTTGCCAATCCCTTCAGGATCACTAGCAAGGGTGAGATTTGATAGAGATTGATATAAAAGATAATAAAAACTGTAAAATAAAGTAAATATAAATAAATTGCAACAAGGTATTTTTGGGTTTTTGGTTTTATAGATCTGTAAATAATATGATAAAAATAGACACGGGGCCATAGGTTTCACTAGAGGCTTCTCTCTTGAAGAAAGCATATGGTGGGTGAACAAATTACTATCAAGCAATTGATATAAAAGTGCATAGTTATGACGATATCTAAGGCAATGATCATGAATATAGGCATCACGCCGATGACAATTAGACCGAAATGATTCTGCATCTACTACTATTACTCCACACATCGACCGCTATCCGGCATGCATCTAGTGTATTAAGTTCACAAGAACAGAGTAACGTCTTAAGCAAGATGACATGATGTAGAGGGATAGATGCAAACAATACAATACGGGCCTCGCTACCCCTACTGTCACTGGGTGAGGACACCACAAAATTGAACCCATCACAAACCACCTCTTCCATTGCAAGATAGATCAATCTAGTTAGCCAAACCAAATCAATAGATCAGAGAGAAATACAAAGCTATCTTAATCATGCATAAAAGAGTTCAGGAAGACTCAAATAATATTCATAGATAATCTGATCATAAACCCACAATTCATCGGATCTCAACAAACACACCACAAAAGAAGATTACATCGAATAGAACTCCAAGAACATCGAGAAGAACATTGTATTGACGATCAAAGTGAGAGAAGAAGCCAGCTAGCTACTAGCTATGGACCCATAGGTCTATGCAGGGCCGGCCCTAGCATCTTAGAGGCCCTTGTGCGAACTTCGGAACTCCACCGGCCATGGGCCCTCGCCTTGGCATGGCTCTAACTGCCACGACTATCACCAATAATGTTGTGGCATGTGTGTAGTGGTTGCGACCCGTCGGAAGAACCGACAACGAGATTCATCCAACGAGAAAAATCATTGGTTGCATGGTGCCTAATTAGTGGAGTATTGCATGCTTTTTTAGCTTGAATCGGAGTATTGCATGATGCATGGGGCCTAATTAATTTTGTGGGAAGTATTGCATGCTGCGACTCATACTTGCCAAACTAAATGGGATTTTTGGCTGCATGGAATGGATACACATCTCACGCTGCATAGATCCGGCATTAATTGAGATCGATAATCAAGGATATTAGCAGATTGGCTGATTTCATGGCAAAAAATTTCACCGCAGAGTTAATTCCTAGCTTGGTCGCGCAGCGGGAGTAGGTGACTAGCTGAATGATTGTCTCTTGGCTGGTCTTTTTACCTTCTCTATCTTTTCTTCTTCCTAATATGCTTATATATCTACTAGAGACATGCAAACGGATGGGCCCCTGCTTGGGCTGGGCCCTAGGCGGCCGCACTCCTCGCCATGCTCTAGGGCCGGCCCTGGGTCTATGATAAACTACTCATACATCATCGGAAGGGCAACAAGGTTGGTGTAGGGGTCGTCCATGATTGAACCCCCCTCTGACAGAGTGCCAGAAAAGGCCCCAAGATGGGATCTCACGAGAACAGAAGCTTAGGGCGGCAGAAAAGTATTTTTGGTGCGCCCCTGGTATATGGGGAATATTCGGGTATTTATAGAGCTGGAATTAGGGTTAGGGGATTCCCGAGTGGCCCTCTCATGGCTCCTCGGGCCTCCTCCCGAAGCTTCATGGTTTTCTTCTGGTCCAAGAAAAATTCTCAAAAAGTTTCATTCCATTTGGACTCCGTTTGGTATTGATTTTCTGTAGAAGACAAAAACAAGGAAAAAACAGCAACTGGCAGTGGGCACTAGGTTCATAGGTTAGTCCCAAAAATGATATAAAATAGCATATTAATGCATATAAAACATCCAAGATGGATAATATAATAACATGGAACAATAAAAAATTATAGATACGTTTAAATGATATAAAATAGCATATTAATGCATATAAAACATCCAAGATGGATAATATAATAACATGGAACAATAAAAAAAGTATAGATACGTTGGAGACGTATCAGAACTTTATGCATGCTTTAATTTGAATTGCTCTATTAGATGAACTATATGCATGTTTATGGATTTGTTGTGTATGTTCAATTTGAGTTATTCAAATGATTGATTATATATCATGCAATTGTTTGAAATTTATTTGACAAAGGGTAGCAAAGTTTGTCAATATAATACCAGGGAGTTAAGTATAGGGGTTCAGCTAGGTTCCACCATCTTTAGCGGAGCAAATTTTGAGGGAATTAAATTTAAGGGGCATAAAAGCAGTTAAGGTATAAGGGATCAGCTAGAGATGCTCTAAGATGGCATCATCACCAGAGGAGTTTCAGGGGATTTGGAAGTACGTTGAAGTTTATCGGTCAATTTTCTTTCACGACCTTGTCCATCGGAATAGAAGATCAAACAACAAGGTGGTTCTAGGAGCCTTCTTTCAACGTCCTTGCAGGACCTTTTTCCTTTGTGAAAGCATGGTATGGTCGACTAGAGGGTGTGTGTGTGGGGGGGGGGAGGGTAGGCGACTAACAATTTTTAATCTCCTTTCCAATTTTTAGGGATACAATAATAACATAGGTTATCTAGATATGCAACTATATGAGGAACCTATATGACAAGCTAACAAATAATAGCAAGCTTGGTAAGAAACACAACAAAGCTAGCTTGCAACAAGAAAGTGAAGGAAAGAATAAACCAGAAATGGAGATGATGATGTTGTTCCCAAAGTACCCTTCTTTGGGGAGGTACGACTCCGTTGGAGAGGTGTGGTGCATGATGCTCATCAAGTGCCACAATGGTTCACCTTATTCTCCTCGTGCCCTCCCACAATGCAAGGTCCCATGGTACACTACATGGTGTCCTTAGAGGAGGTGATTGGACCTTCATTAAAAGGGTTGGACGATCTCCACATTTTAATTGGAGGCTCCCAACAGCACCACAAAGCCTCACCACAATTATTTGAGCTTTGGGACGCCCTCTTACTTCTAGGGTACCCCAACACCTAGGAGTAACAAGATCCACAAGGGAAAGCAAGGTGGAATCAAATATCCTTCATTGCAGTGGTAGATCTAGGTCTTCTCTATCAAATAATAGAAAATCAACAAGTTTGAGTGGCTAGGGAGAGGGGTCTATGATGTTAAGATTTAGGCAACAATGGAGCAGAGAGAGACAAGATCTAGGTCAATGTGGGGAAGAAGACCCCCTTTTATAGTCCTCCTCTCAATCCAATAGTTACGCAAGATTCCAATGAGCGGTTGAAAGTGCAATTATGCCCTTAATCATATTTGATGTTGATGACGATATCACATAGAGGGGACTAATTACGTTTGCTAAGTGTATATGTAGGATATTAGTCCCTTTTGTATCTTTGTGTAGGGATCATGGACCCATCAAAAGATATATGACTCAAGCGTGACGGTAATGAGAAAAGAAGCATATGCTTTTTCATTTAATATTGAGTTTTAGGGATCTTGCACAATTAAGAGGGGATCAAAGGGGTTCACTTAAGATTTTCTCAAGTCAACACCTTGTCATAGTCATCCTACACATTCGTAGATCTACAAATATGCCTCAGGCAAAATCCTACTACCACCGTACTACAAAAACAACTTAGCTAAAATCACATGCCAAAACTATCAATCTGATATCTTCAGCCAGATTGTATGGACAGCATTCCGGATCACCTGGGCATCGCCAAATCGTCTAGACTTGGTCCTAGATCATCCGAGCATTACCGGGATCATCTAGACCGTTTTTTGGATCGTCTGACTAGACCGCCAAAGGCACCCAAAGCTGGGAGTCGTAGCCGGATCCTCTGGACAGGTCGTTGTATACTTCGGGCATTGCACGGGATCATCCGGGTCCCTATCAGGACTTCACGAATGTCTATCTAGAGAGTGTTTTCTTTCGAGCTAGCCCGGATGTTCCGGAATCTACCGCAAACACCTGACCAGTCCATGTGCTCAACCTCTTAAGTTTCTAAAGCCGGATATCAGGTCTGAAGACATCACAGAAGTGTCTGATACGTCTCCATCGTATCTACTTTTCCAAACTCTTATCCCCTTGTTTTCGACTCTAATTTGCATGATTTGAATGGAACTAACTCGGACTGACACTGTTTTCAGCAGAATTGCCATAGTGTTATTTTTGTGCAGAAATAAAAGTTCTCGGAATGACCCAAAACTTCACGGAGAATACTTTTGGAACAAATAAAAAATATTGGTGAAAGAATCAACCGAAGGGGACCCACGCCCTGTCCACAACGGCGGGGGAGCCCCCTAGGGCGCGCCCCTGTCTTGTGGGTCCCACAAAGCACCACCGACCTCAACTCCAACTCCATATATTCACGTTCGGAGAAAAAAATCAGAGAGAAGGATTCATCGCGTTTTACGATACAGAGCCGCCACCACCTCCTGTTCTTCCTTGGGAGGGCAGATCTGGAGTCCGTTTTGGGCTCCAGAGAGGGGAAATCATCGTCATCGTCATCATCAACCATCCTCCATCACTAATTTCATGATGCTCACCGCCGTGCGTGAGTAATTTCATCATAGGCTTGCTGGACGATGATGGGTTGGATGAGATTTACCACGTGATCAAGTTAGTTTTGTTAGGGTTTGATCCCTAGTATCCACTATATTCTAAGATTGATGTTGCTATCACTTTGCTATGCCTAATGCTTGTCACAAGGGCCCGAGTGCCATCATTGCAGATCTGAACCTATTATGATTTCATGAATATATTTGTGTTCTTCATCCTATCTTGCAAGTTATAGTCACCTACTACGTGTCATGATCCGGCAACCCCGGAGTGACAATAGTCGGGACACTTCACAGTGATGACCGTAGTTTGAGGAGTTCATGTATTCACGAAGTGCTAATGCTTTGGCCTGGTTCTCTACTAAAAGGAGGCCTTAATATCCCTTAGTTTCCATTAGGACCCCGCTGCCATGGGAGGGTAGGACAAAATATGTCATGCAAGTTCTTTTCCATAAGCACATACGACTATATTCGGAATACATGCCTACATTATATTGATGAATTGGAGCTAGTTCTGTGTCACCCTATGTTATAACTATTGCATGATGAATGCCATCCGACATACTTATCCATCATCGATCCATTGCCTACGAGTTCGTTTCATATTGATCTTTGCTAAGTTACTTTTCTGTTGCCACTGTTACGATTGCTACAAAACCGCTACTCTTACTTTTGTCACCGTTACCGTTACTTACATACTACTTTGCTACTAAATATTTTGCTGCAGATATTAAGTCTTTAAGGTGTGGTTGAATTGACAAATTAGCTGCTACTACTTGAGAATATTCTTTGGCACCCCTTGTGTCGAATTAATAAATTTGGGTTGAATACTCTACCCTCGAAAATTGTTGCCGTTGAATCAAAAAATTTGTTATCCCCTATACTTGTGGGCTATCAAGACCTTTTTCTAGCGCCGTTGCCAGGGAGAATAGCTCTATTCTTTGAGTGACTTGGGATTTATATTTGTTGATCACTATGAGAAATTTGAAGGATCAAAGGACCAAGATTTTTCCCTCAACTACGAGGGGAGGTAAAGAACTGCCACCTAGCTCTGCAGTTGATTCACCTTCCGTTTTAAGTAAGCTTGTGACACCTACACCTACTATTGATTCCAATATGTAGCATGTTATAGATGATGCCACTTCTGCCATGCATGATGCTTATGATGATACTACTTCTCTGCTTGATAATACTGCGCCACTAGGTGAATTTCTTGATGAACAACTTGCTAGGGTTAGAGAGAATGAAATTATTGAAACTGATTCTCCCCATAGATATGAATTTCCTGTTGTACTTGAGGGTTATATTATGGATGAAGAAACTTCCAGAGACTTTTTTGCTTGCAATGATAGAGATGATCTTAAGAAACTATCAGCTAAGCTAAAAGAAAAGTCTTTGAATGCTAGAATGCAATATGATCCAAAGTTTGCTACTTCACCTATCTTTGTTACTTATAAGGATTATGAATTCTTTGTCGATCCCGAGTTAATTACTTTGGTTGAATCTGATCCTTTCTATTATTATGAATCTGAAACTGTTGTTGCACATCTTACTAAATTGAATGATATAGCCACCCTATCTGCTCATGAGGATTTTTTTTGCTATTACTATATTCTTAAATTGTTTCTTTTCTCATTAAATGGTGATGCTAAGTTATGGTTTAATTCTCTTGCTCCTGGTTGTGTGCATAGTCCCCATGATATGTTCTATTACTTCTCTGAAAAATATTTCCCTGCTCATAAGAAACAAACTACTTTAAATAGAATATTTAACTTTGTGCAAATTGAAGAAGAGAGTCTCCCACAAGCTTGGGGGAGGCTTCTCTTTATATCATAGACTTGAATTGAATAAGTTGACACCTACTGAAATTTCTTTGCAAATGGCTAATAAATCAACTACTATACCCATTGATATTTGTGAGCATGTGCCTGTTGTGATTGCAAACGTTACTATCTTAATGGACTTTGTTATTCTTGATATTCCCGAGGACGATAGTATGTCGATTATCCTTGGTAGACCCTTTTTTAATACTGTAGGGGTTGTTATTGATTGCAACAAAGGCAATGTCACTTTTCATGTTAATGGTAATGAGCATATGGTACACTTTCTGAAGAAATAACCACAAGTTCATTTCTGAAGAAACAACCTCAAGTTCATAGTATCAATTCTATTGGAAAAATTTCAACTATTACTATTGGAGGTTTTGAATTTCCTCTTCCTACTATCAAAAATAAATATGATATTCTTATTGTTGGGGACATGCATATCCCCGTTGAGGTAACCTAGTGTTATTTGAAAGTTCTCCCGTTTCATGTCATTCGAAAGAAGTTTGTTAATAAGACTTGATCAACCATGTTAATGGATTCCTTTTCATGGGCATGAGATGGATGAATTTAGAGGGCACAACTCTATGTACCTACTTTTTACTTTATGTTATTTAGATTAAATAAAGAAAAAATATTATTATTTGTCTATTTTCTGAATTATCCGTGCTATAAAAAAATGCCCCGAAAATAAAAGTTCCCCAAATGCCCTGAAAATTTAGTATGATTTTTTTTATAGAATTTAAGAATTTCTGGCACTGAGAACACACTAGGGGGATGAACCAGTGGGCCACAAGGGTGGAGGGCGCACCCTACCCCCTGGGCGCGCCCCACTCTCTTGTGGGTCCCACGTGGGTCTCCTCCACTTATTCTAGCACCCATCCACATCGTCTTTCTCCAGAAAAAATCATCTCGTAGCTCAAACCCATGTTCTTTCTCATCTTGCTGCCATATTCGATCTCCTTGTGCAAAGCTCCATTTGCAAAACTGTTTTGGGGGATTGTTCTTCGGTACATGAGTCCTCCATTGGTACAATTAGTTTTTGTTCTAGTGCTTTATTTATTGCAAACTTTTGTTGCTGAGGCGACCTTGTTCTTGAGCTTGCATGTCAAATTTATATGGTCCAAAGTAGTTTTGATGCATTTAGCTTCTAGACACTTGTAGGAGCAGTTGTTGTCCATCTTGTTGAGTTTGGTTCACTTTTATTTTGAGTCACTAAAAATTTCAGAAATATTTAGAGAAATAAAATGATGAGGAGATTGTTGAGAGGCTCCTCGAGCCGGGGTTCAAAGGAAAAATAAAATGAAGAGAAGGAAAAGCCCAAGTACAATCTTCCTCGCACCGCGGAGATCCGGCCGTGTGAATGGCCATGTGATGCATTCTTGGAGGCAGCCGAAATTTATGAGGATTTCTACTATTTGGCTGAGAATGCAAGCATCACTGACTTCCTCCACGACTAGTGTGATCGGTACCTCCTACTCACCAATACTTTCATGCAAAATTTTCATTTTCCTGCTAGGAGATCAACACCCACGGTAGAGTTTCACTTATATGATGAGCATAAGGAGATGACGCTTTATGACTTTTGTGAGGTTTAAAATTACCTTATGAGGGCAGCGTCGACGAGCCATGTCCTAGGGACGTGGAAGAGTTTATTGATGAAGTTACCATAGGGGAAAGGAGAAAGGTGTCGGAAGCGAGAGAGTCTAGTTTACATTTTCCTGTTCTGTGCTACTACTTATTATTTGTTGGGAGATGTTTAATTGGTCGCGGGGACAGTGGAGGCCTTAGTGCTCCTGACCTTGCCATTTTGAGCCATGCTTTACTTCATGATAGAACTTTCAGTTTAGGCGCTTTGGTTGCTAGACGGTTGAGTTTAAACCGTACGAAGGGTCCTATCTTTGGAGGTATCTATGCTTCCCGCCTTGGTAGACGTTTTGAGATACCTATTAGGCATGATGAGAAAAGAGGAGATGCTACTACCCACTTCATATTTAGACTATAACAGCATGGTAGCACATGATTTTATTCGCTATGATAAGGAAAAGAGACTCATTTATAACCTGGTATTTAGCGAAAAGACTTGTCAGATTATTACCTTGCCTGCACCTTCCTTGTTAAATATTCATTTAGGCACATACCTCATCATGCCCTCAGACATTTATGCAGAGCGGACGTGATCCCCAGTTCACGAGCCAGAGCCATCCACTGATCCATATCAGGAGCATGTTAATCAGTAGGAGCCGCAGGAGCTCACTAACCAGTGGAACCCCCAGGATCCTCCTCAGTACACCGGAGAGGGCTACTTTGATTCATGGGCTTAGACCAACTTAGGCCAAAAGCCTAAGCTTGGGGGAGTACGTATTTCTCACCAACATTACATTCATGTTCACATACTCATTGTAGTTGTCGGTGTTCATAATTTTTCATTGTATTATCCATGTTAGTTTATTACTTTTTCTCGCTTTCTTCTTGTGTGTTTGAAAAACTTTGAGAAAAAACAAAAAAATTAGTCGTAGTTTAGTTTACTTTCCATGCTTAGTAGTACTATTAAAATAAAACCCAAAAAGATTTTCCGTTCTTCTTTTGCTTGTTGGGAGCTGATACATCTCCAATGTATCTACTTTTCCTAACGCTTTTTCTCTTGTTTTAGACTCTAATTTGCATAATTTGAATGAAACTAACCACAGACTGACGTTGTTTTCAGCAGAACTACCATGGTGTTGTTTTTGTGCACAAATAAAAGTTCTCGGAATGGAACGAAACTTCATGAGGATTTTTTATACAATAAAAGAGAATTTCTGGAGCCAAGAGCCACCCGAGGTGGCACCAGGGTGGGAACAACACACCAGGGCGCGCCTTTCCCCCCAGGCACGCCCAGGTGGGTTGTCCCCACCTGGTGGCCCCGCTGACCTTGAAACCTGTAACGCCCCGAGACCGATGTGCCAGGTGTCCTCCAGTTATTCGCTGTTGTTGCCTTGTCATGTGCTTGAGTGTCATGCATTGCATACCATGTCATCATCCGCATTGCATCTACACGATTTCAAAACTTGCATCCGTCCGGGTTCTCCCCGTTCCTTCCGTGTCCGTTCTGAGCCCAACCACACTTGCACGCGCCCGCGGCATGTCCGAAATAGTATTTTATGAGTGGCCGGAAAATGTTCTCAGAATGGGATGAAAGTTGGCGTGTGGTGTTGTTTTGTTGTTAGTAGACCGCCTCCCAAGTTTCATCGCGTTCGGAGTCCGTTTGACGCCCCAACGGATAACTATAGCGGCAATATAGCCGGTCTAACGTCGGACGTTTTCGGTCTTCGGAAACAGATGTCGGGCCCTCTTTCTCTCTTCTCCCCCTCGCAGTCTCGCCACAACCCACCTAGTCCATCCTCCTTCCCCTATTCGCTTCCGGAGTTGTCCGATGCGACCGCACGGTCCGAAACCCTCTCTGCACAGTGCATCGAACCCTCACGTGAGCGTCCGAAAGTTGTCCCGGACCCGACCCGAGGTGTCGCCACCGTTGTGTCCGGATCATCCCCAAACATCTACAAAACGTCACCGTTTTCCTATTTGGACTCCCTAGCTATTTTATTCACGATCGTCCGATTGCGATCGGAGGTACGAGATACCCCCTAACCCGACCCCCTCAGTCATAACAGTTGAGTCCGGATCAACCCTAAAATACCACAATGCTTCTTTCGTTTCTTCTTTTGACTATCCAATTGACCCAGAGCCGTCCGATGACGATCGGACGCACCTAAAACTTCCCTCGTCTGCTATATATACATACCAACCCTAAAATTTAGGGAGATGTCCCATCTTTTCCATCACCGCGCCGCCACTCCACCTAGTCTCTCCTTCCACCTCGGGATCTTCCTAGATCCAAATCCTCCAGCAGCCAACCATCTCCCTCCTAGTGTTCAGCCACGACCGAACCAGCAGGCCATGTTCCCCCACCGCGCTGATGGTGTCGTGCATGTGTCCCTCGAGCCGGAGCTCGCCCGCAAGCAGAACCGCCGCCACTCGTCCGGTGCATCCCGGCGACCCACAGGACCAGGACCTCCGCCCTCGCGCTCCTTCTCCCACCGGCACCTTGTCCTGCTTCTCTCGTTCCCTTCCTCCTCTCTTTTTTTCCTTGGCCCATGCCTGGCCTGACTCTCTCCCCGTCGCCTACAGGAACCCGTCGGAGAGCACCTCGACCATGCGGGACCGCAGGAGCGCCGGCCACCGTGGTCCGCGGGTGAGCAAGCCCCCACATGGCCCTCTCCCCCTTGTTCCCCTCTATTTACTCTCTTCCTCACCTCACCTCGAGCTCCCTCTCTCTTGTTCGAACAGGTTGCACCGCACCTCTGCTTCGAACTCTGATCCGCGCCTCCCCTTCCCGGATCTGAACTCAAGCGTCTCCCCGCGCTCCGTTCCACCCGTTCCGGCCGGCTTCCGTCGACCCCGTCGCCGAAACCCCACTGCATCGCCTTCTGCATCGCCAGACACCTGCTGCTGTTTCAGTTCTTAAGGAACGAGAGTATCAGTGCCTCGTCCTCTCATCGTCTTCGCCCCTGGAGTAACCCACCTCGCCGTCTTCGCTGCCCGTGGGCCTCCCTACCCAACGCCATGGATGGCCGCCGCCCAGCTGCTCCAAGACCCAGTCGCCCGGCGCCGCCAAGTTTCCCTGCCTCGCCTGCAAGTCTCTGGCGCTGCATCCCCTGCTTCCTTCGAGAGATGCGGACGACCGCGTTGACCCTTCCACGATCGAAGTAAGCAGGCCGGCCCAGTGCGCCCCTGCTGGCCTCACCTCACAACTGGACCGGGCCGAAGCCCGTGGTGAGCAGCCCACTTCCATCGGTTTTGGCCGTGATGTGTTTTTTTTCACAGGACGAATTTCTCTATTTACAGAAAACTACATATTTACAATATAGCCCCAAAACATCATGCATTTTATAACTCTCCAACCGTGCATCGGATTAAAACAAACTTAATATGAAACTTGCTTAGATTTTCATCTAGTTTAATAATATGCAACTTTCATCTATGTTTAAAATGTTTAAAATGTTGTTTGTTTAAATTTGCTTAAAAAACTTGCTAAAATGCTTTAAATCATAACTAAATAACCGTAACTCGGAATTTATTAAACTTTATATGTAAATGGGGTAGAAAAATGCCTAGTTTAACATGACGGCTTTACTTTGCATGTTTAACAACTCTAAAATTGTGTTTAGGGCAGAACAGTACCAAACCTTTAAATATGCACATGAGGAGTTTCTGGACTTGTTGTTTGTTGTTCCGGCCTCATTTAAACTTGCCTAGATTAGATAGTTTAATCTTGTGACACCTCTTGCCATGCTAACAACATTTAATCTTGTTGGGTACATAAACGAGATCGAACTAAATAAGTCACATGGTGTTTCGTCAATATGCAACAGAGTTGCATAGTGTGCTCCACTTAATTTGTAGGGTTGCTTGTGCACTTTGCCGTGCCATGCTTCATTAAACCGGACATGCATCATACTTGATTGTGCATCATGCCATGTTATGTGGTGGTTGTTTACTATGTTGTTTGCTCTTTTCCGGTGTTTGCTTCTTCAGGTTGATTCCGGTAACGTCGTGTTGTGAGGACCGTTCGACTATGTCTGTTTATCTTCTTCATGGACTCGTTTTTCTTCCTTGCGGGATCTCAGGCAAGATGACCATACCATCGAAATCACTTCTATCTTTGCTTGCTAGTTGCTCGCTCTTTTGCTATGCCTATGCTGCGATACCTACCACTTGCTTATCATGCCTCCCATATTGTTAAACCAAACCTCTAACCCACTTTGTCCTAGCAAACCATTGTTTGGCTATGTTACCGCTTTGCTCAGCCCCTCTTATAGCGTTGTTAGTTGCAGGTGAAGATTGGAGTTTGTTCCATGTTGGAACATGGATATTTTGTTGGGTTATCACAATATCTCTTATTTAATTAATGCATCTATATACTTGGTAAAGGGTGGAAGGCTCGGCCTTATGCCTGGTGTTTTGTTCCACTCTTGCCGCCCTAGTTTCCGTCATATCGGTGTTATGTTCCCGGATTTTGCATTCCTTACGCGGTTGGGTTATAATGGGAACCCCTTGACAGTTCGCCTTGAACAAAACTCCTCCAGCAAGGCCCAACATTGGTTTTACCATTTGCCACCTAGCCTTTTTCTTTCCCTTGAGTCGGTCGGATCAAGGGTCATCTTATTTTAACCCCCCCCCCCCGGGCCAGTGCTTCTCTAAGTGTTGGTCCAAACTAAGCGATGTCTGAGGCTACCAGGGGCAACTCTGGGCTGGCTTACCCGACGTCTGGCTCATCCGGTGTGCCTTGAGAACGAGATATGTGCAGCTCCTATCGGGATTTGTCGGCACATCTGGGTGGCTTTGCTGGTCTTGTTTTACCATTGTCGAAATGTCTTGTAACCAGGATTCTGAGCCTGATCGGGCCTTCCTGCTAGAAGGAATATCCTTCGTTGACCGTGAGAGCTTGTGATGGGCTAAGTAGGGACACCCGTGCAGGGATTTGAACTTTCGAAAGTCGTGCCCGCGGTTATGGGCAGATGGGAATTTGTTAATGTCCGGTTGTAGAAAACCTGAAGTTGACCTTAATTAAAATACATCAACCGCGTGTGTAACCATGATGGTCTCTTTCCGGCGGAGTCCGAGAAGTGAATACGGTCTTGGAGTAATGCTTGATGTAGGTTGTTCTAGGATCACTTCTTGATCATAGATTCTCGACCATGCTTTTGCCTTCTCTTCTCGCTCTCATTTGTGTATGTTAGCCACCATATATGCTAGTCGCTTGCTGCAGCTCCACCTCATACCTTTTACCTTACCCATAAGCTTAAATAGTCTTGATCGCGAGGGTGTGAGATTGCTGAGTCCCCGTGACTCACAGATACTTCCAAAACCAGTTTGCAGGTGCCGATGTTACCAAGCAGGTGACGCAACCAAGCTCAAGGAGGAGCTCGTTGAAGATCTTGCCCTTTGAGTTGTTTCGTTCTAGTTGATCGGTAGTGGAGCCCAGTTGGGGTTGATCGGGGATCTATGTAGCATTTGGGGTAGTCTTCTTTCATTTTGGTTCCGTAGTCGGACCTTGATTGTATCTAGATGATGTAATGCTTTATTCATGTAATTGTGTGAAGTGGCGATTGTAAGCCAACTATGTATCTTTTTCCCTTATGTATTACATGGGTTGTGTGAAGATTACCTCGCTTGCGACATTGCTTTCAATGTGGTTATGCCTCTAAGTTGTGCTTCGACACGTGGGAGATATAGCCGCATCGAGGGTGTTAGAAGTTGGTAATCAGAGCCTTCCCCGACCTTAGGAGCCTCCTGCTTGATCGAATCGCTGGCGTTATTGAGTCTACAAAAATGTTTTGAGTCATTTAGGAATTATATATATCAGAGAGTAGGATTCTTTTTACTCCTCAGTCCCTTCATCGCTCTTGTGAGGCATCCTGACGTAGAGTTTTGACTCTTCTCTTCTCAAATTTCACTAAAAATTAGGATAACGCGGGTATCTTGGAATCGTTCCGATGGTTTTGTGACGAGAACATTGTTCTTGGTGCCTCCTGACATTTAGGGGTTGTGGCAGTGTCCCTGGGAGTTGAGCTTCGAGGTGTTGTCGTCACAATTTTATCATTGCAGTTCTCGAATACCTGAGTTTAGTTTCACCGACATCGAAAATCTCTTTATGCAGTTGTTGGTGAGATAACCTCGACGCCACCCAGTACTGGGGCGGGAGTTCGGGAGTATTGCCATAACTCGTATAACGGATGCTTTTCGAAGGTTGAGGTAGACGATTTCCGAAGGTTTGTTGGTTATGTGTTGAAGGATGGATATAGCTGGATGTAGGATTTGCTAGCTTTGGGTGAGAAATTATGCTTCCCCTGTATCCCCAACACCTGATTGCATAACCGGGAAAATTTCGGGAGTTTATAAGTGGGAATTCAAGTAGCTCTTAGGATATCTTTCCGACGGATATATGATATGAAATTGGGGTTCGACGTCTAGTGGTCCGCCAATTCACGGTTGGTTTTTACAGTGGTCTCGTTGTGTCTTAAAGAGTCCTTGGCTATGCCGACTCGGGGGTGCTTCGTATGTCATGTGCACTGCCTTGTACATGATGGTGCTGTACGATCGAGCCCGTGTAGGCCCCACGACGAAAACTTCGGACGAAATCTCTATCATATGTTTGTTCTGGCTTATTCTACAAGCCAATCCTTTGTTTTGTTTTTAGTTGTGGTATTCGAGTTGCTCCAGTGTCAAGTGTTGATTCCATACCTTCCCCAAATGGTGTTCCCATACTCCGATGTGAATACCAATCCTTCTTGATCATCAAGATTGTCTTGTCAATCCTTTTCACCGGTGTGCTTCTCTTCAAGTGGATCCGATCATTTAAACATCAGCAAGATCTATTACTAGTTCATTTCAATGGTGTTTGTTTCAGCCGTCTCCAAGTTGCCTTTGTTTTTTCCCGCCCTCCCTCCCTTGTTTTCTCCGAGGACTCAGAATTTTTACTCAACTATCCATTTATTGATGGGAAGTCTCTCCATTCCTTTTCCGTTAATGTTCTTACCCGGTGATGCTCATGAAGATTCTAACAGAGCCTCAAGTTTATCATTCTTTGTTCTTTTATCTTCTCCGGTGGATTCAATCCAAGCTTTCAGTGTTGATCATATCCTTTCCTTGTTTCAATGCTTTCTCATGCCGGTGCAATTCTTAATCATTCACCTCTCGCTATTCAATTGTTCTGGAGTGCTCAAGATATTTCGAAGATTCATATTTCAACTCTGCTTTCATTCAAACTCTTTCGAGGATGTTATATCATTCAAGCCATTTAATTCAACTAGTGCAATCTCTCTTAAAAATCGTTCAATGATGTATCTTTTGAGTGGGCCCTAACCCACAGGTCTTTTACCAGGATCTTACCTGACTCTTTTCTTTTCCCGGAGCTATCCTCAAATTTTTCTCAAAGTTTGACGTAAGAATGAATTTTCATCAATCAAGTGCCTTTCTCCAAGATCTTTCAAAAAAATTCATCGTTGGTTCAACTTTTCCATTCTTCTTCATTACGGAGTGCTTCTACAATTCTTCGTGGTGTGTCCCGTCGTAATTCTCAGAATTTGAAGACTGAAGAAGAGTTCCTCTTAAATCCTTATCCGTTCTCTTGAAGATTCGTGATTCTAGCTTGCCGCCATCCTCTCATAATTTTTTTTCATTTGTGAGAATTCTTTTCACCCCATCCGGAGCTATTCAGGATTCTTTTCAGTTTGATTATCCGGAGCCCATCAGCTAAGATTTATTCATTCTCAGCTTTTAGCTCTCCTTCTCCAAATCATACCGATGCATCATTCAAGTATATTCTCTAATCAGCTCATGATCTTTTGTTCTCATGGATCTAATTTCCCTCAAGTATTTTCATTCGTTCTCTAATCCTTTCCGGTGATTTATCCCTTTACTTCGTTCTTTGTTAATGCTTACGGTGGTTCATTCAAGATTTTTTCTTCTTTCTTATCATATCAATTCATTCGTTGTTTCCTAATTCTACCGGTGGTTCGTTGAAGGCCTCTTCAAGTTTGCGCAATATCTCTCTTAGTCCTTTCTACGGGAATAAGTAGTATGTCAAATCCGTTGCTTGTCATCAATTTAAATTGGTGAAGGATACGCATAACGTAATTCTTATTCTTGATTCACCCAATTGATTAATTCCCTATTCCGGAGACTCATCAACTTCTTGATTTCAATTGTTTCATCTTTTATTTTCCCGGAGTTTCAAGATCTCTCTTTTATCTCATCGCGAGGATCCATCTAAATCATCGCAAGGTTTCACCTCGTGTTTTTAACTTCCCTTTCTTTTCGTTATCCTTTTGTTACCGGAGTTCTTCATGAAGGTTCTACATGATGGTTCACCAAGGATTTAATTCCTTCTCCAAGTGTTCATTGAGATTCTTTTCAGAGGAGCTCAAGTTTTCTTCATCTTGTAATCCAGAGTGCAATTCTTTCTTCGTATCATTGGAGGTGGTGTTATGTCATTCTTGATAATTTTCCTTCGTGGTTCATGATTCACAAGTTATCAAGAATGAGATATTTTAAATCCATCAACCTCTTCGTTGGAGTTATCTTGGGTTAAAAAAATTTCACCTAAAGCCTTCCCTAAGGGTTGTTGCTATTTATGGTGCTCTTAAAGGACCCAAGTTCGTCTTTTATACTTCCGATGAATAAGTTTCTCGTCTCCTTCTTGATATCAAGCCAATCTATTGTTTTTTCTGTGAGTGGCAGAATTTCACCTCAAGATTTTGAGATGTATTCCATAAGACCACATCAAGCTTATTCTTTTCGTTGTTGGTATTCCAACAACTCCACTCGACCCGTCTCCTAAGGATGCCTTCTCAAGCTCTTTTGTGGCATAAGATGGCATTTTCTTCTCCATTCTTTTATTTCAATTATCTATCTTCTATTCTTTTGTTCCAGAGCCATTGTGATGTTGCTCTTTTCTCTCATCATCTTGGATCGTGTTCTTTTCGTGCTTATCCATTTAACCGGAGTGTGTGCCCGCTGCTCAAGTTCTTTCATTTTATCAAGCCTTGCATATCTTTTCAACCGGAGTGCTGCCTGAAGTTGTTCTTCCTTATTTCTTTTTTCTAACGGAGTGTTTTCAACTTCTTCATCTCCGTTGTATTCTTTTCACGAAATGGCTTAACCTTTTCAAGGTTCTTTGGTTTCACTCGTTTGTCAAAGAAGCCACTTAGTTTATCGCTTCTCTTTCTCTTCTGTTTTCCCTCCGGTGCCATTCTAGATCTCGGGATGAGATCCTCTCGTAGTGGTGGAGTGTTGTAACGCCCCGAGACCGATGTGCCAGGTGTCCTCCAGTTATTCGCTGTTGTTGCCTTGTCATGTGCTTGCGTGTCATGCATTGCATACCATGTCATCATCCGCATTGCATCTACATGTTTTCAAAACTTGCATCCGTCCGGGTTCCCCCAGTTCCGTCCGTTGTTCGTTCTGAGCCCAGACACACTTGCACACGCCCGCGGCACCTCCGAAATATTATTTTATATGTGGCCAAAAAATGTTCTTGGAATGGGTTGAGAGTTGACGTGTGGTCTTGTTATAGTGTAGGTAGACCGCCTGCCAAGTTTCATTGCAATCGGAGTTCGTTTGACGCCCCAACGATTAACTATAGCGGCAGTATAGCCGGTCTTTTCGTCAGACGTTTTCGGTCTCCGGAAACAGTCGTCGGGCCTCTCCTCTTCTCTCTTCTCAGCCCTTTTGCCTTCTGCACTACCTCTCACCACCAGGCCCTACCTAACCTCTCTCGTCAGTCCGCGGACCTCCTCCCACGCGCGTCCAAAATCTGTCCCGTACCCGACCCGCACAGTCGTTACCACTGTGTCCGGATCATCCCCAAACATCTACAAAACATCATCATTTTCTTATTTGGACTCCCTAGCCTATTTTTCCTGACCGTCCGATTTTGATCAGAGGGACGAGATACCCCCTAACCCGACCCCCTCAGTCGTAATAGTTGAGTCCGGATCAACCCTGAAATACCACAATACTTCTTTCGTTTCTTCTTTTGACTATCCAACTGATCCAGAGCCGTCTGATGATGATTAGACGCACCTAAAATTTCCCCCGTCTGCTATATATACATACCAACCCTAAAATTTAGGGAGATGTCCCATCTTTTCCATCACCGCGCCGCCACTCCACCTGGTCTCTCCTTCCACCTCGAGATCTTCCCATATCCAAATCCTCCCGCAGCCAACCATCTCCCTCCTAGTGTTCAACCACGACCGAACCAGCAGGCCCCGTTCCCCCACTGCGCTCATGGTGTCGTGCATGTGTCCCTCGAGCCGGAGCTCACCCGCAAGCAGAACCTCCGCCACTCGTCTGGTGCATCCCGGCGACCCACAGGACCAGGACCTCCGCCCTCGCGCTCCTTCTCCCACCGACACCTTGTCCTGCTTCTCTCGTTCCCTTCCTCCTCTCTTTTTTCCTTGGCCCATGCCTGGCCTGACTCTCTCCCCGTTGCCTACAAGAACCCGTTGGAGAGCACCTCGACCATGCGGGACCGCAGGAGCGCCGGCAACCGTGGTTCGCGGGTGAGCAAGCCCCACGTGGCCCTCTCCCCCTCGTTCCCCTCTGTTTACTCTCTTCCTCACCTCACCTCGAGCTCTCTCTCTCTTGTTCGAACAGGGTGCACCGCACCTCTGCTTCGAGCTTTGATCCGCGCCTCCCCTTCCCAGATCTGAACACAGGCGTCTCCCCGCGCTCCGTTCCACCCGTTCCGGTCGGCTTCCGTCGACCCCATCGCCGAAACCCCACTGCATCGTCTTCTGCATCGCCAGACACCTGCTGCTGTTTCAGTTCTTAAGGAAGGAGGGTAGCAACTCCTCGTCCTCTCATCGTCTTCGCCCCCGGAGTAACCACGTCGCCGTCTTCACTGCCCGTGGGCCTCCCCTGCCCGACGCCATGCATGGCCGCCACCCCGCTGCTCTGAGACCCAGTCGCCTGGCGCCGCCAAGTTTCCCTGCCTCGCCTGCAAGTCCCTCGCGCTGCATCCCCTCCTTCCTTCGAGAGATGCGGACGACCGCGTTGACCCTTCCACGATCGAAGTAAGCAGGCCGGCCTAGTGCGCCCCTGCTGGCCTCACCTCACCACTGGACCAGGCCGAAGCCCGTGGTGAGCAGCCCAGTTCCATCGGTTTCGGTCGTGATGTGTTTTTTTTCACAGGACGAATTTCTCTATTTACAAAAAACTGCATATTTACAGTATAGCCCCAAAACATCATGCATTTTATAACTCTCCAACCGTGCATCGGGTTAAAAAAACTTAATATGAAACTTGCTTAGATTTTCATCTAGTTTAATAATATGCAACTTTCATCTATGTTTAAAATGATGTTTGTTTAAATTTGCTTAAAAACTTGCTAAAATGCTTTAAATCATAACTAAATAACCGTAACTCGGAATTTAATAAACTTTATATGTAAATGGGGTAGAAAAATGCCTAGTTTAACATGATGGCTTTACTTTGCATGTTTAACAACTCTAAAATTGTGTTTAGGGCAGAACAGTACCATAACCAAAATATGCATATTGGGTTTTACCGGAATTGTTGTTCGTTGTTTCCGGCCTCATTTGAACTTGCCTAGATAGGAACTTTTCATTTGCTTCACCCTCTTGCCATGTTTAACAACATTTAATATTGCTGGGCACATAAACAAGATCGAACTAAATAACTTGTCGTGGTGTTTCGTCAATATGCAACGGAGTTGCATGTTGAGCTTCACTTAATTTGTAGGATTGTTTGTGCACTTTGCCATGCCATGCTTCATTAAACCGGACATGAATCATACTTGATTGTGCATCATGCCATGATTATGTGATGGTTGTTTACCATGATTGTTTGCTTCTTTCCGGTGTTGCTTCTTCGGGTTGGTTCCGATAACATCGTGTTGTGAGGATTCGTTCGACTATGTCCGTTTGTCTTCTTCATGGACTCGTTCTTCTTCCTTGCGGGATCTCAGGCAAGATGACCATACCCTTGAAATCACTTCTATATTTGCTTGCTAGTTGCTCGCTCTTTTGCTATGCCTATGTTGCGATACCTACCACTTGCTTATCATGCCTCCCATATAGTTAAACCAAGCCTCTAACCCACTTTGTCCTAGCAAACCATTGTTTGGCTATGTTACCGCTTTGCTCAGCCCCTCTTATAGTGTTGTTAGTTGCAGGTGAAGATTGGAGTTTGTTCCATGTTGGAACATGGATATTTTGTTGGGTTATCACAATATCTCTTATTTAATTAATGCATGTATGTACTTGGTAAAGGGTGGAAGGCTCGGCCTTATGCCTGGTGTTTTGTTCCACTCTTGCCGCCCTAGTTTCCGTCATATCGGTGTTATGTTCCCGGATTTTGCGTTCCTTACGTGGTTGGGTTATAGTGGGAACCCCTTGACAGTTCGCCTTGAATAAAACTCCTCCAGCAAAGCCCAACATTGGTTTTACCATTTGCCACCTAGCCTTTTTCTTTCCCTTGAGTCGGCCGGCTCAAGGGTCATCTTATTTTAACCCCCCAGGCCAGTGCTTCTCTAAGTGTTGGTCCAAACTGAGTGATGTCTAAGGCAACCAGGGGCAACTTTGGGTTAGCTTACCCGACGTCTGCTCATCCGGTATGCCCTGAGAACGAGATATGTGCAGTTCCTATCGGGATTTGTCGGCACATCGGGGTGGCTTTGCTGGTCTTGTTTTACCATTGTCGAAATGCCTTGTAACCGGGATTCCGAGCCTGATCGGGTCTTCCCGCTAGAAGGAATATCCTTCATTGACCGTGAGAGCTTGTGATGGGCTAAGTTGGGACACCCTTGCAGGGATTTGAACTTTCGAAAGCCGTGCCCGCGGTTATGGGCAGATGGGAATTTGTTAATGTCCGGTTGTAGAAAACCTGAAGTTGACCTTAATTAAAATACATCAACTGCGTGTGTAACCGCGATGGTCTCTTTCCGGCAGAGGCCGGGAAGTGAACACGGTGTTGGAGTAATGCTTGACGTAGGTTGTTCTAGGATCACTTCTTGATCATAGATTCTCGTCCGTGCTTTTGCCTTCTCTTCTCACTCTCATTTGCGTATGTTAGCCACCATATATTCTAGTCGCTTGCTGCAGCTCCACCTCATACCTTTTACCTTACCCATAAGCTTGAATAGTCTTGATCGCGAGGGTGTGAGATTGCTGAGTCCCCGTGACTCACAGATACTTCCAAAACCAGTTTGCAGGTGCCAATGTTACCAAGCAGGTGACGCAACCAAGCTCAATGAGGAGCTCGTTGAAGATCTTGCCCTTTGAGTTGTTTCGTTCTAGTTGATCGGTAGTGGAGCCCAGTTGGGGTCGATCAGGGATCTGTGTAGCATTTGGGGTAGTCTTCTTTCATTTTGGTTCCGTAGTCGGACCTTGATTGTACCTGGATGATGTAATGCTTTATTCATGTAATTGTGTGAAGTGACGATTGTAAGCCAACTATGTATCTTTTTCCCTTATGTATTACATGGGTTGTGTGAAGATTACCTCGCTTGCGACATTGCTTTCAATGCGGTTATGCCTCTAAGTCGTGCTTCGAGACGTGGGAGATATAGCCGCATTGAGGGCGTTACAAAACCTATGCTATAAAATCCTATTTTTCCAGGAAAAATCAAGTTGAAAGAATTATCGCTGTCCACGAGACGGAGCCGCCGTCACCTCATGTTCTTCATCAGGAGGCCAGATTTGGAGTCCGTTTGGGGCTCCGAAGAGGGGGATCTTCGTTGTTCGTCATCACCAACCCTTCTCCATAACTAATTCCATGATGCTCCCCACCGGGAGTGAGTAATTCCTTTGTAGGCTCGCTGGTCGGTGAGGAGTTGGATGAGATTCATCATGTAATCTAGTTAGTTTTGTTAGGGCTTGATCCCTAGTATCCACTATGTTCTGAGATTGATGTTGCTATGACTTTGCCATGCTTAATGCTTGTAACTTTGGGCCAGGTGCCATGATTTTAGATCTCAACCGTCTATGTTATCACCATTATATCCATGTTCTAGATCCGATCTTGCAAGTTATAGTCACCTACTATGTGTTATGATCCGGCAAACTCGGAGTGACAATAGTCAGGACCACTCCTGGTGATGATCGTAGTTTGGGGAGTTCATGTATTCACCATGTGTTAATGCTTTGTTCCGGTTCTCTATTAAAAGGAGGCCTTAATATCCCTTAGTTCCCAATTGGACCCCGCTACCACGGGAGGGTAGGACAAAAGATGTCATGCAAGTTCTTTCCATAAGCCCGTATGACTATTTACGGAATACATGCCTACATTATATTTATGAACTGGAGCTAGTGTCGTATCGCCCTAGGTTATGACTGTCACATGATGAATATCATCCAACAAATTACCGATCTAATGCCTACGGATTTATCTTATATTGTTCTTGCTAAGTTACCACTGCTATCGTTACCGTTGCACTTGCTACAAAACTACTGCTATCATTGTTACCATTACTATTGCTGCTGTCACTACTATCAAAACTATTATATTACTATGCAACTGATCACTTTGCTGCAGATAATTAGTTTCTAGGTGTGACTGAATTGACAACTCAGTTGCTAATACTTACAAATATTCTTTGGCTCCCTTTGTGTCGAATCTATAAATTTGGATTGAATACTCTACCTAAATAACTGTTGTGATCCCCTATACTTGTGGGTTATCAGGAGCTTTCCCATGTAAATAGTTTTTCTCGTTCTTGTTTCACTTTCTTCAGAAAAACAGAAACTCCAAAAACATTTCAGTTTATTTCTTTGAAATTCTTTTCTTTTCTTTGGGGGTCGAGAGGAGAAGACCACGATGAAAATTTTGAGTGGCTCTCAGATGCATGATTGTTGATCTAACAAAGAGCCCATATTACCTTGTCTTCTCCTTTGAATAAATGTTTGCAGATTCTAGCTTAGCCCAATGCATGTGCACTATTATTATTATTATTATTATTATTATTATTATTATTATTATTATTATCCATACCGTTCGGTCGTGCAAGTGAAAGGCAATAATGACGACATATGATGAAGTGATTGAGATGAGGAAAAGCTGGTATGAACTCGACCTATCTTGTTTTTGTAAATATGATTAGTTCATCGTTCCTAATTCAGCCCATTATGAATGAAACATGTTTGCAATGACAATTAGAGATTATAGTTACTCATGCCAGGCTTAATTAGCTAGGAGTTTATAACGGTTTACCTTGCGTACCAACATGCTTTTAAAATGGTTGTGGTGTAGTATGATAGATGGTATCCTCCTTTGAATGATTCGAGTGGCTTGACTTGGCACATGTTCATGCATGTAGTTGAAACAAAATCAACATAGCCTCCACGATATTTATTTTCATGGTGATTGTTGCAAGCATGAGCGGTATGCTTTCGTTGTCAACATAACAACCAAGAGATCTCGGTATCTTCCTGGAAGATACCGAGATCTCTTGGTTGTTATGTTCACAACCAAATCATACCGCTCAAAATATTATTTATCTTTGTTTCAAAAACTAGATCTCTGGCACCTCTACAAATCTCAGCTTCCCTCTACGAAGGGCCTGTCTATTTACTTTTATTGCTGAGTCATCATCCTCTTATAAAAGCACCAGTTAGAGAGCACCACTGTCATTTATATGCATTATTATTAATTTATATTGAGTATCACTGTGACTGGATCTCTTTTACCATGAATTACAATGTCTAGTCGGTCCTTGATCCTCAGGGGTGCTCTGCATTTATGTTTTGCGGTCTCAGAAACGGTTAGCGAGATACAATCTTGTTATATCATATCATGATTGTTTTGAAAAAGTGTTGTCGTTCGAGATTTATTATATTTGCTCGCTAGTTGATTATGCCATTGATATGAGTAAATGTGAGACCTAAACTTTATCGTAAATATGGTTAGTCCATATTTTTTGCTGAAAACTTGAATGTTGGCTTTACATATTTGCAACAACAAGATCAAACAGAGTTTGTAAAAAAAATTCTTTATCACTTTTAGTTTGTCAACTGAATTGCTTGAGGACAAGCAATGTGTTAAGTTTGGGGGAGTTGATACGTCTCCATCATATCTACTTTTCCAAACTCTTTTGCCCTTGTTTTGGACTCTAATTTGCATGATTTGAATGGAACTAACCCAGACTGACGCTGTTTTCAGCAGAATTGCCATGGTGTTATTTTTGTGCAGAAATAAAAGTTCTCGATATGAACTGAAACTTCACGGAAAATACATTTGGAATAAATAAAAAATATTGGTGAAAGAATTAAGCGAAGGGGACCCACACCCTGTCCACAAGGGTGGGGGGCGCCCCCTGTCTTGTGGGTCCCACGAAGCTCCACCGACCTCAACGCCAACTCCATATATTCATGTTCGGGGAGAAAAAAAATCAGAGAGAACGATTCATCATGTTTTACGATACGGAGTCGCTGCCACCTCCTGTTCCTCCTCGGGGGGGGGGCAGATCTAGAGTTCGTTTTGGGCTCCGGAGAGGCGAAATTGTCACCATCTTCATCATCAACCATCCTCCATCACCAATTTCATGATGCTCACCGCCGTGCGTGAGTAATTCATCGTAGGCTTGCTGGACGGTGATGGGTTGGATGAGATTTACCATGTAATCGAGTTAGTTTTGTTAGGGTTTGATCCCTAGTATCCACTATGTTCTAAGATTGATGTTGCTATGACTTTAGTATGCTTAATGCTTGTCACTAGGGCCCGAGTGCCATGATTTCAGATCTGAACCTACTATTTTTTCATGAATATATTTGTGTTCTTGATCCTATCTTGCAAGTTATAGTCACCTACTACGTGTTATGACCCGACAACCCCGGAGTGACAATAGTCGGGACACTTCCCGGTGATGATCGTAGTTTGAGGAGTTCATGTATTCACTAAGTGCTAATGCTTTGGTCTGGTTCTCTATTAAAAGGAGGCCTTAATATCCCTTAGTTTCCATTAGGACCCCGCTGCCACGGGAGGGTAGGACAAAAGATGTCATGCAAGTTCTTTTCCATCAGCACGTATGACTATAATCAGAATACATGCCTACATTATATTGATGAATTGGAGCTAGTTCTATGTCACCCTATGTTATAACCGCTGCATGATGAATGCCATCTAACATACTTATACATCATTGATCCATTGCATATGAGTTTGTTTCATATTGATCTTTGCTGACTTACTTTTCCGTTGCCACTGTTACGATTGCTACAAAACTGTTACTGTTACTTTTGCTCCTGTTACCGTTACTTACATACTACTTTGCTACTAAATATTTTGCTACAGATATTAAGTCTTTAAGGTGTGGTTGAATTGACAACTCAGCTGCTAATACTTGAGAATATTCTTTGGCACCCCTTGTGTCGAATTAATAAATTTGGGTTGAATACTCTACCCTCGAAAACTGTTGCAAACCCCAATACTTGTGGGTTATCAGTGTCCACTTTTGTGACGATAAATGGTGCATCATGGAAGTGTTTTTGTTAAGGGTAACTGACACATGGCATCCACACTAATGGGTCGCCGTTATGCTATCGGGTACCGGTTTTGGATCCGATACCCGTTAACAGCCCTGGCCAATGACGATTTTCCACATGTCATTTTCTCATAGGCCAACGAAATCACATGTTAGCTCTATGTTGTGACAAGTGTCGCCCATCGAACGAACAATACATGCCAATGAAACGGCGACACATGGCATAGCCCAAGTGTGGCCCGTTTACATAAAAAGGCTGACCTAGTCAAAGGTAGAGGGCCGACCCATTGATGGCATACTTGCGTCTGGTCCATTTACAACCATGACCCATATGAGTGGTGCCAATGTGGCACATCAACAACCTGTTAATGATTTGACACCATTCTGGCCCAGCGTCAGTTCTAGCCCGTTAACAACCCACTATGCTTTTGGGCTCATTTGGGGCGTGATAATTCTTTCGGCCTTAGTGGCCCATTATAGAGATGGGATAATTTCCAGGCATAGAACTTTCGACCTTTTAGCGACCCATTCTGGAGTTGGGCCAATTTCCAGCCCGATGTGTCTTTCGGCTTATTAACGGCCCACACCAATGTTGGGCCATTTACGGCCCGACATGAATTTTTCCCTATTAACGGCCCATGTTCTCCATGGCACAATTCCAGTCTGACCTGACTTTCAGCCCGTTAAAGGTTCGTGTTGTATATTGGCCCACTTATAGCATGATTGACTTTCGACCTGTTAATGGCCCGATATGTAAATGGGCCTGAATTGAACTAAGGTCTATTTCGTCCTGCTAATGGCCGTTGACTCTTTTCCATTATTGTGGCACAATCAAGCTTTCGTCATGTCAATGGCCCGTCGACTAATTGGGCCAACCTTGCATTTTAGCCTACTAAAGGCTCTACATAGCTATAAACCCATTTGAGGACAGCAGCAAATCTGATCCATGAAAGGCCCGCGCCGATTTTGGCCCACCTAGTAAGCCCATTACGGGGTCCATTTATGGGCAGTGGGCGGTTTTGCTCGATGAAGGTCCCACATCGATTCTCGACTTCTTAATATCACTTCATATTTTGTTCATTAGCCGCCTGTGGATCTTTCGACCCAAAAGGTTGGGGTGCAAACGGCGGTCAGGCAATATATGGCAAATAAGGATAAACGTAGCACATCGCAACATATATTACAAAAAGTTACATCCACCATGCAATCAAAGGTTGGTGCAAGTGCAAATATGTGAACAGAGCTTAATGATCTACAACCTCACATTCTGCAAGCTCTCCACAAATGACGCCCATAAGCATCTGAGCATGTTATTTCTTCTTTGCTATATTGTAACTAATATGAGCGATCAGTTGTTGTTGGGCGACAATGTACACCTTTCATTCCTCCACAATTTCTATCATTGCTTCAATCACTAATTGGTTCACAAACGTACATCTTTCCATTGGATTGGAGATAGAGGAAATTAAACAAATAAATATGGCGATTTTGGTAGGCTTGTATCACTGATAGTGGAGAGTGACTTGACCACTTCATCATAATTTTACTTAGGGGAAAATTGAACAGATTAATCAAGAGTTATTGACATATTACCTGCACTAGCTTTATTGGAGATAGAAAACAAGGTTGCCTTGCTTTATCGAGACTTTGTTTTCCTCTCTTCAGCAGTCTATACCAAATTAACACAATAAGGTACTCCTATCATTGGGCAGATCAGTTAATAGGAAAGCAGAATTGGCACAATGAATGTTTGAGCAACTAGACCATACTAATAGATTTTAGTAATGTGCAATATCTGAGATAGTACAATCATGCAGTTTAGTATGCAAAACTAACCAACAGTTTTCCTTACAAAAATCCACATTAGCAGTTTAATCATACATTGCTACAAGTAAATTTAGATTAGATAATTGGTGTAGGGTACTGAAGGTTGGATTCACACTGATGCTACTTAATAAACTACATACAGATGTAAAAATATAATGATATACAACATATGCTTATATCAATATTGGAGCACAAAGCATTGCTGCAAGATACTTCCCTTGAACACGACCCTAGTTTAGAACGTTTGTTGTCTGTTAAGCATATTTTTGACAAGAGAGATGCGTAAGACACATATAGAAAATATAAGTTAAAATGTGATCTGACTGCGAAGCTATAAAATTTAATGATGCAACGATACACCCCAACTCCTGCTGGACTACGGCAGACTGGTGCTTTGGCCACTCGAATCTGGGTATTATCTGCAGGAGTTGGGTTTCTCTGTGATGGAGTAGTTTCTACGAACACTAGAGTTGGGTTACTAGCTCCTACAGTTTGGGTCTTTTGAAGAGACCTTATTTGTACCCCTTTAGACTCTAACATAACCATCTTCCGCTTACATGCCTTGTACAGAAAAATGGTGCTTCAATTACAAAACAGGCTATGGCAAAGAGATGGAATGGGTATTGAAGGATAGAAAGGTATGCCATATTGACATGTACTCCCGCCATCCAGAAATACTTGCGGAAAAATAGATTTACCTAGATGTATTTTAGCTCTAGATACATCCATTTTTATCCATTTCTGCTACAAGTAATTCTGGACGGAGGGAGTATGATGTAGAAGCTAAGTAGACGACATGACAACAGAGTAAAAGAAACACTAGTTGAATGTAAAAATGTATGATAGTTGGAATAAGTACAAGAAAACAATAAGGCGGCATATTCTCATGTATGATGGGCAAACAAAGATGGCATTACAACAGAACAGTAGAACAATACTTCGATGTAAAAAACCATGTATGATAGACAGGTATAGTACATACTGATAAACAACAATGCATGATATATTCAGACGGATGATGTCCAAACTGAGCATATGGCATTGCGATAGAGTAGAATGACCGTACTTGAATTTGAAAACATGTTATCATGAATGGAGTATGTACTGAAAAACAGGAAGCCATAACATATTCACATGTATGATCAGCGGGCTAAGCACATGGCAATGCAATAGAGTAGAAGCATTGCAAGACATTATATGCATGATGCTACCCATATCACCTTGCCATTTTAAAGGACCTTGTGGGGGTGAATAGTAATCATCATATCTCTCCAACTCTTCTGAGGAAATACATTTAACTGTTCCATCATATTGAATATCATTGACACCGAGTTTGTGGGTCGTTGCATTGCTCCATGCAAATCTTTTAGTGCATTTGTTCTCATATTCAATATCATTGTGTGCAATAATATCTGACATGCATGGAAGACAAGTAGTAGTGAGATTATCTATGTGCCTGTAGGAGTCGACTTAAATAGTAGGAGTCAAGTTATATATTAGCACTAGGTTGATACCTCAAACAATAAAGAGAGAGAACACATGATAGCTACAAAATAATAGACCATCTATAGGGGAGGAAAGAAATCGATATACGAAGAACACTATAAGTGTGAATAGGGTAAGCGGTGGCCTGAACCTAGGTAAATCTCTTGCCGCGTGCGTGTGGAGTGTTTTAAACCCTGGTCGAACACTATAGAAGTTGTGTCATGGCTCCAATCTCGGTGAGCACCTGTCAGCATCATCAGTATCCTCAAATACCTCCTCTCCCATACCACCATGTGGAGTTGAATGCTTCTTCGATATAGAGACTCTTCAACTAATGAATAATGAGATTGGTACTGCGATCAATGCGCCCATTAAGACCGAGTTTTTTCCACTTAACAAAAATAAACTTCATCACATGAGGTGC
Source organism: Triticum aestivum (assembly GCF_018294505.1). Lineage (NCBI taxonomy): Eukaryota > Viridiplantae > Streptophyta > Magnoliopsida > Poales > Poaceae > Triticum > Triticum aestivum. The sequence goes on from NC_057809.1 coordinate 470,125,674, forward strand.
AAAAGGAGGCATCTTCCCATTGATCACAACAAGGAACATCTTATTTTGGAGGGAATCAGAAACATCAAACACTTCCCATTTCCCGTTCGTTTTGTGAGTCTGGAGCATAAGGTCATATCCATGAATCTCATCCAGATTACCAACCTTGCGATTGAGGACCTCATGGTATATGTGGTGCATGTTATCATAAGTGGGAAGAAGGTCCTTAGACTGACAAGATATACCTCTCTTGGGGATGTAGAAGTCAGCATGAACATCCTTGTTGCTAGCCTGGTGAAAAAAATGAATGCGAAAGCCCAAGGGAGACTCGAGGCCCTTATCATCATAGCCTAGAAGATTGACAAACACCTTCCAGGCAGCAAAGAGGCGTTGGTCCTTTGTCATCCAAGTGAGAGTCCTTCCATCTAAGGATGGCAATGGGTAGGGTATGGGGCGGGTTAGAGCAATACCATACCCATACTCGTGTAGTGAATGGATACAAAATTCTACCCATACCCGTACCCACGAGTATGAAACTCTACCCATACCCATATCCATTGGGTACCCAACAGGTAGATCAAACAATACACAAGTTATTCACAATTTTACATTCATCGATAACACATTTGACAAAAAAACCATTTATATTAACTCAATAACAGTAACAGATAGATGAGTGCATGAAAACTATCTCAATTCAAATTGACAATTGGTCACAACTTTAACATAGGTCACAAGCTCACTACACACTTCACGAGATAACATCTGACAAGTAACAAATAAAAAACATCTCGAGCACCCATCAACCAACACAAGTGGTAGCTAACACAAATTGTAGCTAGCACAAACTGGCATATGTTGGATCTCCATGGGTAAGGTCCACATGTGAATATAAGTGGGTAAGGTATGGGTATATCCATGGGCACAAGGCTATACCCGTGCCCTACCCATGACTTAACAGGTAGGGTATGGGTACTACCCATGGGTATTAAATTGTGCTCATACCCTACCCATGCGGGTATGGTATCTGCGGGTGCCCATACCCATGGGTAAAATTGCCATCCTTACGTTCCATCATCAAAATCACGGTTGAACTCCATGAGAGGAAGCAGACCAAACTCCTCACAAATCTCGAAGGCTTCACCAAAGTAGTCTGGCTTCTGCCTCATGTGGCCAATGTTGATGGTGTGTTGCTTCAAAAATTTGTTCTTCTAAGACATGAAAACATCATTGAAGATATGTTCATGAGTATTTGTCCAAAAGTGTGTATCTGCCATGACATTAGGATCACGATCAGCCAAAAAAAGAGTTGACTTGTCTCAATTTGGAAAACTCGGCTTCTGAGATCTTATTGAGAGGCTTGGAGACTCTCTTCTCCATAGCAAGGGATTTCCGATGTTTAGTCTGAGCCCAAGGCCTCACAACCCCCTCTTCATCTATTCCTTTTATTACTCTCTTCTTCTTAGGTTGTCCGGAACCCGAACCAGTTGCATTTGTGAATAGCATAGGAGGTAAAACATACGAAAGATGAATGCACAAGTCCATGGAATTCATGAGATAGAATCAACAATGCACAAAAAACGGACATAATTGTTCATGCAGCGGTGGTACAGGAGCTAGGTGAGACTAGCCACAACGGGGAGTAATTTAGACTAGTAACATGCATATGTTACTAGCCTATGTTACTATACCTCTATAGTGGGGAGTAACGTATGTATGGTGTCGTGCAATACTCCATTTATTAGGTCATAGACTCATCTTGTCTTGATATGTGTGATGGTACTCATACTATGAGTAACTATGTTACCACATGTCTCTATTTCTTCATTAATTGCTTGTCACATCATCTATTTTGTCTAGATATATGTGATGTTATCACCTATGTTACTTCCATTGTGGGTAGTCTAATGCCGCTTGACCAGGTAGTGGTAGTATCAGACTTGAGACCTGGCCTTTTACTTTCTGTACTAATAACTAGAGCTTGATATTTGTACCTTATCTAATAAATGAATGTGTACAATAAAATTACACAGAGGTTCGAGATAATCCTCCTTTTCTAAAAGAAAATTCGCTTGAGATTTAGATGATTGCTAAGATTAAAAAAGAATAGCTAGAGATAACGACTTCAAAGATATTTGATTTATTCAGTTTTTACGATCATGTTTGTTGTTTGTGTTTCTTTTTTTCGCGAATAGGAAAAAGCTTTGTGTATCATTGCATTGATAGAAGGAGGGAACAAAAGCAGTTACAGGGGTGGCCTCGCATGCACGTACACCAAGGGCGTGAGCGAGAGCTACAAGGGCGCATACACAGAGGAGGGGGATGTGTGTCCCCTAAAAAAGATACTACGCGGGCGGGGGCATGTTGCTGAGCCCCTTGGCTCCGGCAGCGGCCCAGTTGCGGGCGTCTTCCTTGATGTCGTGGACGAGGAAGACACATGCGTTTCTCGCCTTCCAGATGCGCCATGTGGCGAGGATGATGAGCGAGGCTAGGCCGCGGCGAAGGGCGGTGGGGGCGTCCTCCATGGACCGGGCGAACCAGTCGCGGAAGCACAGCCCGGGGTCTAGAAGCGGCATGTTGGGGACACGAAGCCAAGAAAGGACTTCATGCCAGGTTTGCCTGGAGAAGACGCAGCCCGCGAGCTAGTGCGCCATGGTCTCAGGCTCCTGGTCACAGAGGATGCAAAGAGGGGCATGGGCAAGGCCGCGGCGAGCAAGCCGGTCGGCGGTCCAGCAACGTCCCTGGAAGGCGAGCCAGAGAAATATATTGATGTGTAGGGGTTCCCAGGATTTCCAGGTGAGGTGCCAGGAGGGCTTGATAGTAGAGCCGACGAAAAGAGCTTTGTAGTAGGATTTGGTGGAGTATACGCCACTCGGGGTCCAACGCCAGGTGAGGGCGTCCGGCGAGGCAGAGAGCATTATCTGGTGAAGCCGCGTCCATAGAAGGACGTATTGAACCAGCGCCTCGAAGGAGAGATGTCCCTGCACATCATGGATCCAGGCGCGGGAGGCCAGACCCGCGGCCATGGTGTGGACTCTGCGATGTCGCCGGGGGATGAGGGCGTGGAGGAGGGGAGCCAGCTCGGCGATGGAGAGCCCGCGATCCAGTGGTCTTCCCAGAATAGGCAGGTGGCACCGTCACCGATCGTCCAGGAGGTTGAAGCTCGAAAGATGGCCTGAACGGCCGGGCTGTAAGGAATGTGAAGATGCTGCCAGGGGCGGGTGAGGTCCGTTTTGCGCATCCAAAGCCATCGGGCATGCAGGGCGTGAGCGGAACGCCGCAGGTCGGGGATGCCAAGGCCGCCGTACGCCAAGGGGCGGCAGACCTTGGCCCAGCTGACGAGGCAGTGGCCTCCATTGGTGGTCTTCCGTCCTTGCCAAAGAAAAGCGCAGAGGAGGCGATTAACTTGGCGAAGAATGGAGGGGTGCAGAGACATGGCAATCATGATGTGCGTGGGCATCGCGCAGAACACATGTTAGATGAGGGCCAAATGCTCGCCGCGGGAGAGCATGGACTCCCACCATGGGGAGAGCTTTTTCTCCAGCTTTTTGACAAAGGGCTGGAGAGATGAGGCGGTGATCTTCCGGATGGAAAGCGGGAGGCCGACGTACTTGGCGGGGAACTCGCCGATCGCGCACGCGAAGTGGCCGGAGATAGAACCACGGAGCTCAGGAGGGCACCGGATTGCAATAGCCGTGCTTTTGGCAAGGTTGGTGTGGAGGCCGGAGGTGGTGCCGAACAACTCAAGAATGCGGCGCACCGCGGAAAGGTCACGTTCGTCGGGGTGGCAAAATAGCACGACGTCGTCCGCGTAGAGGGAGAGGTTGGTGGCCATATGGCGGTCAGTGAGCCGGTGTAGGAGCCCCAGGGAGGTGGCACGCTGGAAGAGGCGGTTAAGGACGTCGATGACGATCACGAAGAGCATGGGGGACACGGGGTCGCCCTGGTGAAGCCCCTTGCAGTGCCGGATCGATGGCCCTGGGAGCCCGTTGATGAGCACCTTGGTGCTGGTCGTGGAGAGGAGGATGGATATCTAGTTGCGCCAGCGGGGACCAAAACCCAGCTGCTGAAGCACCTCAAGGAGAAACGGCCAGGAGACTGAGTCGAAAGCGCGGGCAATGTCCAGCTTAAGGAGGACGTGCGGCAGACGGAGAGAGTACAGCTGCCTGGTGGTCTGCTGGACAAGCATGAAGTTGTCGTGGATGCTCCGACAGGCAATGAAGGCACTCTGGTTGGTGGAGATGAGCTCACCTAGACGCGGCGCAAGCTGGAGAGAGAGCACCTTGGCGAACAACTTGGCGAACAGGTGTATGAGGCTGATCGGTCTATACTCAGAAAGCGAGGAGGCTTCCGGATGCTTGGGAAGAAGGGTGAGGAGAGCTTCATTCAGCTTGTGGAAGCCGTGGCCATTGAGATCGTAGAGCTTGCCAAAGGCCTCGACGAAGTCGTCGCAGATGATATCCCATGCAGCGATCAGGAATTCGACCGTGAAGCCGTCAGGTCCGGGCGCCTTGCCGCGGGGCAACTGGCGAACGGTGGTACAGATCTCATTGGCGGAGGTGGGTTGGTCGAGCACAGAAAGGTCAAAGTGCCGATCGTCAATCTCATTGAGGGCGATGGTATGGTCACGGTGGTCGGCGGTGCCGAGCAGGCCAGAGAAGTGGGAGAAGGCGGCCTCGGCCATGGCCGAGGGGTTGGTGACGACGCCATCGCCCACGCGGAGCGCATGGATGCGGTTCCGCTGTCTGTGATGGGCAGCCCGAAGGCGGAGGAAGGCAATGTCGGTATCGCCGATGCGCAGCCAGGAAAGACGGACCCGTTGACGGGCGATGGATCTATCCAGGGAGGCGAGACCAAGGTAAGTTCTCTTCAACTGGTGACGAAGCCCGGATTCCACCGGCGAGAGGGGCCGAAAATCTTGAGCCGCGTCGAGGCACGCGATGAGCTCGCAGGAAATGCAAAGCTGAAGCGTAACATGGCCTATCCTCCGAGCGCTCCAGCTCTGAGGCACGAGTGGTGCATTTGAGGCTGGCAAAGATGCGGCGAAACGGGTCCGAGTCGCGCGTCGGCTCATGCCAAGCGGGGCGACCGTCTGGTGAAAACCCTCAAGCTTGGGCCAGAACCGCTCAAAATGAAAACACTTGTGGCCAGGAAGGGGGAGGAACAGTCGACAAGCAGCGGCGCATGATCCGAGGCAGCGGGGGAGAGGCATCGGAAGAGGCAGTGGGGGTGGGCCACTTCCCAACTCGGCGAGCAGAGGACACAATCGATGCGCACGAGAGTGGGAGGGTCGCGCTCGCTGGACCAGGTGTAGCGCCTGCCATGCAGATATAGATCGCGAATCTTAGTGTCAGCCATGAAGCGACGGAAACGCGGCATAGAGCGCTGGTTGAGCCGGTCATTGTTCTTGTCGGCCACGGACGAAATCATGTTGAAGTCGCCGCCGACAATCCAAGGGCCAATCCGAGCGGCGCGGAAGTCGGAGAGGTCTGCGAGCATGGAGGCTTTACCAGCCTTGTCCTGGGGTCCATAGACGCCCGTGATCCACCAGTGGGAGTCGGAGCCTGGGGTGGTGGCACAGGCCGCGACGAAATGAGCCCCAATTTCCCTCGCTACTTTGAAACCCTCGTCAAATTGTTTCTTCTGTCGCTCCTGGTGCAAGTTTTGCCTCTCAGCTCCTAAGATGTTTTTATGTCTCATCCCATGAGTTGATCTTGTGATCAACAAGATGATCCCAGGTTGCTCGAACCTCAAGAAGATCGATTCTTCTAAATTTTCCCTTTCTTCTTGTTGTCATGTTGGATGTAGTTCTCAAAGCAAGACGTCGAGATCAAGGTGATGCAATGAATCAACATCCTTGAGAAAGACATCTGGATCGTGAAGATTGTGATAGCTTGTGTCCCTCTGTCTTCTTACCTCACGACTTGAATCTCGGGACGAGATTCTTGTTTAGTAGGGGTGAGCTGTCACATCCCTAGCTTCTGGTGTTGCCTAGTATTTGCATCTTGCTTGCATTATGTTTAAATTTCTGAAACTTGAATTGAGGATTGTTGAAACCTCAAAAATCTGATTAAAAGAAGGGCAAGCACCCTTTAAATAGCATTCTGTGAATCCAAAATGCCCTAAAAATAGTTTTGCGAATTTTGGCAAGAGTTATATATCAAACCAAAATTCTGGAACATTTTTAAGGAATTATTTGGTCCCTGAATTTAAATCAGTAATCTATTTGAATTTGGGGATATATTCATAATATATAATGAATATATTTTCAAATGCCTTGAAATGTTTTATGTACTTTTGGAATAGTCCAGAGAGGTAACATAAAATATCTCAGAGTGTTTTGGCACTGTTTTGAATTCATTTTGAATTTTGAATCAGTGGCAAAATGTATAAATAAAAACAAAACAAAACAGAGATAAAATTAGAAAAGGCAGAGGACTTACCAGGTCCTTACCTGGCGCCCACCTCGTGGCCCAGCACTGTAGCTGAGGCCCAGCCCAGCAGGCAGCCGACACGCCAGTCGTCTCCCTCCTCCCGCTAGTCGGACGGGGCGCGTGCCTGGCGTGCGTGTGCGTTCGGCGCGGCACGCAGCACCCTGCCTGGCTGCCCCATCGTCGCCCTGGACGCCTCCCGCGACGCCACGCAGCCCTCTCGACCCCCTCTCACTCTTCCCCGGCCTCGTCCCCTCCTCTGTCCTGCTCCTCTCACCACCGAACGGAGCCGTCGCCACCGTCACCGTTCTTCATGGCCACCGACCTCCCCACGCCCAGCCATCCCGACCACGAGCTCCGCCTCGCTGCCGCGCACCTCTACGCCGAACTACACGACCCCGTACGCCCTGAAGCCTTGTCATCGAGCTCATCTTCTCTGCACGGCCACCGGAGATCGCCATCGTCGCCCCGTCGCCTCCAAGCCTCCCCTGAGCCACTGAGCCGCTCGTCTGATTCACCGTGAGCTTCTCCTTCGTTCCCCTCTCTCCCCTTGCTCGATTGCGCCACGTAGTCGTCGTTCCCACTGGACCTGAGAACTCACCGCCGCCGGCCATGGCGCCGCCGTAGCTAGAGCGCATCCACGACGCATCCGAGCCCACCCCCGTGCTCAGCGAGTCCACAGGACTCCGTAGCAACCCACAGCTCGTCCTTCCGTGCATCAAAACGTCGTTTCCGAGCGTGCCGTAGCTCCGGCCGCCGCCCAAGTGGTCGCCGTCGTCGATCCCAGCCTCCCTGCGCCCAGTTGCATACACCCCTAGATGCAGGCGAGCGAGGGCTCCCTTCTGGTGCCCACAGCGCACCCAGCCTCTGCCCCTAGCGCCACCCCGGCGAGCCGCCGCCGCACCGGATGGTCGCCGCGGTTAACTCCGGCTGTGCCGACGTGGCACAGCCATTAGCGGCTAATCCCTCCACTAACCAACCCCCCTAGGACACTGACTTATGGGCCCCACGCCCTAATTAACATAGATTACATTTCTGTTTAGTTTTAACTAACCTCAGTGGGCCCACGAGTCAGCTTTGACCAAGATGACGTGGCCGTTGACTGGGCCCACTTGTCAGCGACCTAACTAACCTTGTGTCACTGACCAGTAGGCCCCACTGGTCAGGTTTGACTTGGGCCGCGTCAGTTGACTTGCTGACGTCACGATGACACAATGCTGACACAGTTAATCATTTTCTAGATTTAAAACAAATTCAGAAAATTCCAGAAAATGCCCAAAATTTCTAAAAATCATAGAAAATTATCTATAACTCCAAATGAAATAATTTATATATGAAAAATTATCAGAAAAATTCAAGGAATCTGTTTATGGCATTTTCATGCATGTTTGAACAATGTTGTCCTCTGTTTTGGACAAAACAAATAAATGGCATTTAACTAATCATATATGGAGTTTGAATTTGAATCTTCTATTCAAACCAACTTCATTTAATTTTGTTGCTAGTTGCATTAGCTCAATCAACAACATATTGCCATGTCATTATCATGCATCATGTTGTGCATTGCATTGATTGTGTTCCTTCTCTATTGCCGGTGATTGTCCCCTCTCGGTAGACGCTGCTCCGACGCTGTGATCGTTGACACTTATGAAGACTCAATGTTATCTTCAGAAGTGCCAGGCAAGCAAAAACCCCTTGTTCATTCCGATACAATCCCACTCTCTCGCTCCGGCTCTCTTTTACTGCATTAGGACAACAATGATTCAATTGTTACATGTTGCGGTAGTTGAACCCCTTTCCTCTGCATGACCTGTCATTGCCACAGTAAACAGATGAAATCCACTAGCATGAGTAGGAGTTGTTTGAGGCCTGATGTGCCTACTCATTCATGCTTATTTGTCATGCCTGCTATTGCATAGAGTCGTGTCAGGTCTGGTTCATCGGGGATGAACCAGAGGTGTGTAAACATGTCCTACAGTGTGTGAGCTAAGTGTGTGAACACGATTTGGTAAAGGTAGCGGTGAGAGGCCATGTAGGAGTACATGGTGGGTTGTCTCATTGAAACCGTTCTTAGGAACTGAGTTCTGTGTTTGTGATCCATGAAATAGTTACTACCACGCATTGGGCCCGAAACCAATGGACCCTCTCGGCTTCTTGATCACCCTTGTCCTCTGTCCAGGAGTTGCAACTAGTTTCTGGTGTTTATAGGATATGTGTTGGCGGCCGTGCGTAGCGCTGACCCTAGGGGTGGGCTATGTTGTGGTAGATACACTATGGCCGGGCATGCCGGGCGCCCGTTTGGTGTCTCGGAACCCTGTACACATCGTTCGGGTCGTATGTGGAAACCTCGGCCGGACTCCCTGCGGATGGAACCTGGATAGGCGATAAACCTGGACTAGACACTTGAGTGTTTAGGTAGGCCATGGCCGACACCCTCGTTGGGCTTCCGCTTGAAGGTTGCCGAGTACATGTCGTGTAAACGGAGGTAAGTGGTGAGAGCGTGTGTGAAGAAGTACACCCCTGCAGGGTTAACATCATCTATTCGAATAGTCGTGTCCGCGGTAATGGACTTCTGGGTTGCCTATGATAGTTCATAGACAAGTGAAAGTGGATACTCTAAAACTCGCAAGATAAGTGTTAATGCTATGGATGGCCTTCTTGTAGGGAGACGGGAGCGGATCCATAGTGGTGTATTGAATGGTGAATATGTGGACTCGTGTGCGCCACCTCAAAAGAGTTGCTAGCAAACGTAGTTCAGGTTAGCCACTAAGTCAAAGCTGGCTTGCTACAGTTAAACTACACCACCCCCCTTGTTGATACCGATGCATATGTAGTTTAGTTCTGACGTAAGTCTTGCTGAGTACCTTTGTACTCACATTTGTTTAATTTATGTTTTGCAGAGAGACTTCAGTCTCGCTAGTAGTTCCGCGTGGACTTCGACGTTTAGCTTGATACCTCAGCTACGATCTTATGCCCTTGGCAGGATCTGGTAGATAGTCAGGCTTCTCAGCCTTCTTCATTTGTAGTTGTCTGTACTCAGACAAGTTAAGCTTCCGCATGTGCTTGTTGCTTGTATGCTCTGTATGTTGGGTCATAAGACCCATGTTTGTAACATCTCGCTCCTCGAAGCCTAATGAATAAATACTTGAGTTGTAGAGTTATGTTGTGATGCCATGATGTATTTACACATATCGAGCATATTGTGTGTATGATTGAAATGCTTGGTATGTGTGGGATCCGACAATCTAGTTGTTTATCCTTGGCAGTCTCTCTTATGGGGAAATGTAGTCTAGTGCTTCCATGAGCCATAGTAGTCTGCTATAGCCCGGTTCACCGGAGTCCTGCTAGCCCAGCACTACTGCTCAGGACACTTGACTGGCCGGCATGTGTTTCGCTTCGTTCATGTGTCTGTCCCTTCGGGGAAATGTCACGCGATGACATCCAGAGTCCTGCCTAGCCTGCTACAGCCCGGGTTCCCGGAGTCCTGTTAGCCCAGTGCTACAGCCCGGATTCACACGCTGCTGACCGACATGCTCGATGTGATTCATGTATGCCTGTCCCCATCGGTTAGTGCCGCTTTGGGTTCACGACTAGCCATGTCGGCCCGGGTTCTCTGTCATATGGATGCTAGCGACACTATCATATACGTGAGCCAAAAGGCGCATACGGTCCCGGGCCATGGTAAGGCGACACCCGTGGGAATACCGTGCGTGAGGCCGCAAAGTGATATGAGGTGTTACCGGCTAGATCGATGTGACTTGGAATCGGGGTCCTGACAGGAATATTCACCGAAGGATCTGGAGCGTCCTGGTTGGTGCAACCGATCACAGCACACAGGAGAAGGGGCCCGGGCGGGGTCGAGGCCGTCGATTGGTGGGGCGAGGGAACCAATGAGGAGGGGCGCGCGGGAGTTCGAATTAAAGTCGAAAGCGGGAGGGCCCCGCTAACGTTCATAGCCTCAGGCTAGCTGACGCGCTGGCGGGCCGTGCGTTGTCGTGTAGCGACCGCCGGGCCCGTAGGAGGGTGCGCCCTGAGGACGCCCTGCCAGACGCGCGCGGGCGGGAGAGCACCTCGCCGCCGACGAGAACCACCGTGCGAGTAGGAGCCGCGGCCAAGACCACCATCGGCGTTCCCGGAGCGACGCGGGAAGCTATGATGCTGTGGACAAGGGCCTGGGAGGGGGGGCGAAGCGTCGCCGGCGTCGGCGTCGTCATCGCCGACAAGGCCGGAAGGCGGAGATGGACGACGAAAATCCGCACAGTGGGTCACGAAAATACGGACAGGGTGGCGATACGTGTGGAGCGCGAGCTGCTCGGCGCGGTCGGAGTCAGCGTCAGGGAGCACCGCGTCCGGCTCGGGGAGGAAGAGGTCGGCCTCGCGGGGGATGGCATCGGGGTTGGGCGCCCAAGCGGGGAGACGAAACGCCGACATGTCCGCGCCGGAGCGCGTCTCGGGCGTGAGCTCTTCGATCTCGCAGAATGCTGCGAGCAGGGTGTCAATAGAGGAACGGAACCATGCGTTCTCAGGGATGCCGGTGATCTCCAGGTCCACCTTGAAGCAGAGGGCGACGGGCTCGGCGCCGGCGGCATGACTCCAAGGGTGGAGAAGCAGGCGGAAACGTGGAGAGTGCATGTTGGCGAGGCCGACCCGAGCGCGCGTCTCCGGCTGAGAGAAACGAAGAAGGAACTCGGCAGGCAGGCGGCTGTGGACGAAGAAGTCAGCATCCGAGAGCCCGACTTGGAGGCGAGCAGGTCGGCCACGTCGGTGTGGGAGACCCGAGACCCCGGATGTCCCCGCTGGAGACCGCAGGGGAGACAGGCCGGGGGAAGGTGGGCAGCGCGCGCCGGCGCTTGGTTGGGGGGGTCCGCAGACTGACTGCGCATCCAAGTGCAAAACTTGGCGACGTGCCCGTAGTGCCTCCAACGACGGCAGCAGATGTCGCGTCGACACTCGTTGAGGGGGTGGCCCGAACGGAGGCAACGGGGGCAGGCATCGGCGGGGATGGGAGGGAGCCTGGGGAGGCGGCGCGAAGAACCGGTCGGAGGACGCCGGAGACGGGGACTGCGAGGCCGCTTGCTATGCACCTGCACCCAAGGCTCCGGGGAAGCGACGCACGTGTCCAGTTCGCCGTTGGCGCGGTGGATCTCAGAACTTGGGGCGGCACGGGGGGTGAGCGCCAGCGGGTCAGGGAGCGGGGAACCAGCCTCGAAGGACACGGGAGGGTCACCGCACAGCGCCTGGCGGTAGGAGCCGGGCTGGGAGAGCCGGCGGGAGGAGTCCGCGGAGGACGGGCTGTCATCAAGCCAGCGGCGCACGCGATCGCAGCCGCCGATGGCGGGGGGAGTGGACTCCATGTGGTGGGTAGCGAGGCCGGAGCGGCCGACGCTGGAGTGTGGTTGGGTGGCCGCCAGGGCCGAAGTGGCCGTCGGCAGGAGGAGCAGGGCTACGAGAGCGAGGCTGGATTTTGCTTGTGTTTCTTAATTTTGTATTATTCATGTGTTTTCAATTTATGTGTAATTTGGTAAAAAAATCAATAAAGTCGCATTGTTTGTGAAAAAAGTGCCCAATCTACATGTTTAAAGTGAACAAACATGAGAAAAAACATTTAAAAAAAACAAGAAAAAACATTTGTCTATTCCTATAAAAGACTCAGTTGGTGATGATGATGTGTCTGTTATCCATCATTTTTTACCATTAGATTTATATCTAACGACTGTGAGGTAAGTTGTGGTCTTTTTGCAACAATAGTCCACTTCTCTACTCCAATTTACAGAAAACCCCTTAGATATTGAAACCAACTACATCCCTTCCTCACCTCATCAAAACAACCCCAGAAATATATTTTAAGTGAAACATAATATATTTTTAGTGATATATGTATATCAAAACTAGAGTATTTTTTTTCAAATTTACGAGCAAGTATTATTCTACTTAGGATCCGTTGCAAGGCAAGGGCACATTACTAGTACTGTAAAAAGAAAGATGGATGGACCAGTGAGTCGACGAATGTACTAGCCATGATATGACGTTATGTACAGGTGTTGAAAATTCTTCTTCGGTTTTGGTTTAACCTGGCCATGAAGGCAGGCAGACATTAACTCGGTGTATCATCATTCAACAAGCGAACTCGGCGTAATGTGTCGGTGGATAGAGTCCCCAATCTACGGAAAAACACACGTTAAATTCGGATCTCCCCTCATGAGGCAGTGGTGGGGACGGAAGGAGTTGATGACAGGTTGGTGAGAATTTGATGGATCTGGAGCAAATTCAATGCCGGTCTCAACCGGCAGGGGCGAAGCACCTTGCCTGCACTCGCTTGCTGGAGCATAGTCACTTTTACTATTCTGATTTCAGCGGCATCCGATGGGAAAGGAAGAGGGACGGAGAGGGAGGGAGGGAGCGGGGAGTGATGAGTAGTAGATGACAGTGACATTGGCGTGGAAGAAGGAATTTATGATCCGTCCGGGTGGGGCGGGGAGCATCATCAGTGACGCTACATCGGGGGACAGAAGGGAAGAATTTGGAGCAGCGTCAGCTTGCTTGCCGCCGTGCCCACAGCCCACAGCCAGCCACCCACGTCTTTTTGGCACTTCCCCTCTTCTCTCTCTCTCTCCCCACTGCCGCTGCTCCATGATCGCAAGGTCGCCCTGCTCGCACATCATCAAGACTGTGAGTAGTGCATCCACTGTTGTATCGGCATCCTAAGGAGCGTGTCCATGATTCGGTTCTACTGTAACGGCGCACCTCATGCTATTTGTACCGAAGCCTAGCATACATATGGTCAATGGATCTCAACAGGAGAGAGCATGCTAATGCTATAGGGCACTTCATTCGAACGCAAAAACAAAAGGAATGTTGAGAGGACAAGACTATACGAGTGGAAAACTGAGATGTGATTTGTGACACGCAGCTGCGTGGGCATCCACGCCATTTCCGAGGGCAAAAAAACATAAATCTGACCTATGGACAAAAGTGAACCGTGTTTGAAAAAATTTCACTCAGCTGACCCTTTCATATAGCGTCTGATAGCCAGGCGTTGAACCCTACTGAGCAGCGCCTTACTGTCAAGCGCTGCATGCCTGGCCAGCGTGGCAACCCTGGTACAGGCCCGACCCTCCCCCATCTTCACCCATTCGTTCCTGTGGTTAGAACAGAATAGAGACGACGGCAGCTATCTCCTCTTCCCTTCTCAATCCCCTTTCCAAAATCCTTTCGGTTTGAAAATTTCGTCCATGGATTTGTTCCCCAATCCGTCCTAGAAGGTGATCTCCTCCGATCACGTTCTTTCTATCCAAAAAAAACATCCCTATTCTTCATGTTTGTGGTGGAACCCTAGTTTTTGATTGATTTGAAATTTCTATGGGAAATAGGATGAATGTGTGTTGGTTTAGCCTATGTAGATTAGTTGTAAACATTGGGAATATTATTGTTGTTGGTTTGTATTGTAAATCGCATACATATGAATTCATATGTACATATGAATTAATAATCACATATGAAATTATATTAGATGATTGCTTATAGGATAATTGTTGAGGGTTGAGATTGTTTAGATGCTTACATATGCATGATGGACGGAGATAGGAATCGCTAAAAGAGGGGGCCAAACATAATATTTTGCTACGTTACATGAAACTTTGCAAGATATACATGCAATTTTCTCTGTCTTGGAGGGGGCCACCCCACCTCTCACCCACCCTAGCTTCGTCGGTGCTTACATGTTCGTTTATAGAAATCTAGACTGGTCACAAAATTAGACATTTGGTAATACATATGATATTTTGCACAGACACAAAAAATCGAAGATGTTATAAAAAGCTCCAGCCTTATAAACAACACGACATGAGTGGTGTACTGAGAGTCGAAGATGAGTTTCTATAGTAATTGACACATAAGTGAAGAGACCACTGTCGATGTATCACTTTGATAGATGCTTGAGCCATTGAAATTCTTTCTATCCGAAAAGAAAACAAAGTGATACTAGTAGTACATCGATTGTTTGGCTTGTGTTACCTATGCATATTATCTTAGTTTGATCAAGATGAGTCCCTTCTCGTTAACATGTCGGGGTTAACAAAGACAAAAGTTCAATAAAAAGTTAATACAAGTATAAACCATTCTCCAATGGTTTTACACTTGGACCGAGACGTTGGGCCAAGACTTTTTTTTCCTTTAGGGCTCATCTCATTTAACTCAAATTTGGAGAATTTTTAGATAAAGGGCGTTTTTATTATCATAAAATGTAGCATCAAGCGAATATAAAACATTACAAGTAACACCCGGCCTCTGCATAATTAGGATGCACACAGCCAAACACCAAAAGTCTGACAATACAAAAAGTAGCAAAACCGACGAAGCGACAACAGTAGAGTCCTATAGACCGACAATATTCCTATGCTGAAAGTGATGGTTGATCAATTCGGAGGTTATGCTTCCACCTATGCTGGGAAAAAACATCTGTAGCCGCCTGCTCCAACCGCGTACACACAGCCTTGAATAGCGGTTGGTGCTTCGGTCGTTGTAGTGTAGACCACGTATGAAACGAGTGCGTACAATAAAAAATAACCTGTAGAGGAGAAGCATTTTTGACATTAAAAACCTAATCGTCTCTACATAGCCAGAGCGACGAAAGTAAGAGCATCTCTAGCAGACCCTGTATAATGCCCCGACCCGTAAAATAACTGCCAAAATACGGGTCTGCGCGGAAAATACTGCCCGACCAGACCCCGCAGACACGTCTGACCCGTAAAAAAATTTGCGGGGCGCGGCAAAAGTTCTCCCTCAACCATTAGATTCACGGGGTGGGTGGTCGACCCGAGCTCGCCCCCTATCCAAAGTGAGATTTGGCGCGAGGAAAATTTCCGCGCAGCCGCTCCCGCTCCCCCCCCCTCGGCTGCCATTTCCCCGCCACCGCCCGCTCTGGTCCATCTTTCCCGGCCATTCTTCACCGCCATGGAAGCCCTCCAGCCGTCCCCCGTCAACGTGGAGGTCGCACACGCGCAACCCCCTCCGGCAGATCTCATCACCGGTCATGTCACCACTGCTGTCGCTCAAGGCACCACCGCGCCTGCCCGCAAGCAGCAGGACAACGTGGTTGTCCATGGCGGAAATTCCACTGGCCCCGCAGGAAAGGCACACGCGCCGGGCGCCACCGCCGCTGCGTGATCTGTCCGGCTGCCGCTGATGGGGTTATGTACCTAGGGTAGGGTCATGGACCTGATCCAAGTAACTTACCCCAGGACATCCTTAGAAGAGGTCGCCTTCCAGTCGACCAACGAGGATTCACTCGACTGGCCTGAAGGACTCGACCACGAAGACTCACTCGACCACCAGGAGGTCAAGAGGCACTCTGCACTGCAACGGCCTGTAATCAAGTAGACTTTATGATAGTAAAGGCCTTTATGTGAGGCGTTACCAGTAACGCCCCAGACTTAACTCACCTTAAACCCTCTCCTACGTGGGCTGGCTGGGGTCCTGACGCACTCTATATAAGCCACCCCCCTCCACAGGCAGAAGGGTTCGGCACCTTGTAGTTCATACACTCATAATCCACTCGACCGCCTCCGGGCTCCGAGACGTAGGGCTGTTACTTCTTCCGAGAAGGGCCTGAACTCGTACATCCTTTGTGCTTACAACCTCTCCATAGCTAGGACCTTGCCTCTCCATACCTACCCCCCCACTCTACTGTCAGGCTTAGAACCACGACAGTTGGCGCCCACCGTGGGGCCGGTGTTTTAGCGATTTTGTGGAGAAGTTGCGATTCTTCCGAGTACTTTCATCATGGTGTCTGCTGGAGTTTTGGTCGAGGGTCAAGAGATCCGTCTCGGCACTCTCACCTTCATCGCCGACGACTCCGCATGGCTCCAGGAGGCTCCACTCGACGTAGATGCGCTCCCCGTCCGCGGTGCGACGCATTTTCGCGCATGTGTCCGCGGCGTTCTGCTGCGGCAACCGTCGACCCAGTATCGGTCGGCTCCTCCATCGTCCACCCTCCCGGTCTCCCGCCAGCGCAAGCGCTCAGGCCGGTCGAGGCTTCAGCGATGGGTGAGTCACGCGGTGGCTCGCCAATCGGCCACTACCCAAGTTGCGGCAATCGAGCCCAACGAATCTCTCTACGGCTTGTTCGATCAGTCGACTGGCTCCGTAGAGACTGCATCCGAGTGCGGAAGCAGTGATCCAGCGGCGGAAATCTTGATGGTCGACGGGCCCCACAGCCCTCCTGGCTTCGCCCGTGGTGGTGGAGCAGGTGACGGCGGCGACCCTGCACGAGGCTACGAAGAGTACCAGCCCGAGCCACTCGACTCTCTGCAAAGAGAGGAACTTCGCCGCAGGAACGAGGATCCCCTGCGTATTCCCATCGCAGGAGAAACCCCCGAGGCTCGTGCCTTGGAGGAGGCGCGTCTGGCCAATTTGGCCGAGCGCACTCGACTGGAGAACCTTCAGCGAGCACTCGACGAGCGCGCGCGGCAACGAGTTCCCGACACCAGTCGACGTCAACTCTTCCCGCCGACTCAGGTATATCGAACCCCAATTCAGAATTTAGCAGCTGCGGCCCGTATAGCAGAGTCCATCCAGCCTTCGCAGTCGGAAGCTGGCAGAGGTTTGCTGCAGATCAGGGATCTGCTCCGGGCAGCAGGAGATCAGAATTCAGCCGTGTCTCAGTCGCGCAACAGAATTCACAGTCGATCCGTCACTGTGAATACGGTTCAGTCGGCTCACAGCCCCAGATCGCCTCCGCGGCACGAAGGGCGCGAGAATCGGCGAGATCAATATGGCGACAGATTCGACCGAGATGATAGGTCTCACGCTCCGAGGGGTGGGTCTTACGCTCCTCGGCAGCCAGATGATAGGCGTCAGTACAGTACAGGACGTAGGGTTCCAGTTGACCCTAGAGAACCAGGCTTCGACGCGCGGTCCATTATCGTGCAAGGGTTGGTCGACCGGAACAGAGCCCATCGAGGCGCACTCGACAGAGATGTACCCACAAGCAGTCGAGTGCATGTTTCTGGTCCTGAATGTTTCAGCAGAGCTATCAGAGCCGCAGTTATCCCCCCCAATTTCAGGTTGGCAACAGGAGTCAGCAAGTTCACTGGTGAGTCTAAGCCTGAAACTTGGCTTGAAGACTACCGAGTGGCGGTTCAGATTGGTGGTGGGAACGACGAGGTGGCCATGAAGCATTTGCCCCTCATGTTGGAAGGTTCTGCCAGGGCATGGTTGACTCAATTACCTCCTAGCAGCATTTACACTTGGGAAGATCTGTCCCGAGTGTTCGTCAGAACGTTTGAAGGGACTTGCAAGCGACCAGCTGGATTGACAGAGTTGCAAGTCTGCGTGCAGAAAGCTAATGAGACTCTCAGAGAGTATATTCAGAGGTGGATCACTTTGCACCACACTGTAGAGAATGTGTCCGATCATCAGGCAGTCTGCGCCTTCAAAGACGGCGTCAAGAACAGAGAACTGAGTTTGAAATTTGGTCGAACCGGTGACATGACCTTGAGTCGGATGATGGAGATTGCTACCAAGTACGCCAATGGCGAAGAAGAAGACCGACTCCGAAGCGGCAAGCACAAGCCGAGTCAGTCGGAAAAGGGAAACACCAGTCGGAAACAGAAGCGGAAGGCTGAACCGGCAGCTCCTGGAGAGGCTCTGGCCGTGACTCAAGGAAAGTTTAAGGGGAAACCAAAAGGATCCTGGAACCCCAAGAAGGTAAAGGATAAAGAAGGGAACGACGTGTTGGATATGCCATGTCACATTCACACGAAGAAAGACGAAGAGGGGAATATCATTTACCCAAAGCACACCACTCGCCAATGTCGACTCCTGATCCAGCAGTTTCAGGGAAAACAGTCTAAGGACAAGGAGAAGGAGTCGGACAAGGCCGAAGACAAAGAGGACAGTGAGGGAGGATATCCGCATATCAACTCCACTCTGATGATCTTTGCAGATGTGGAAAGCAGAAGTCGACTGAAAGTGATTAACCGAGAGGTGAACATGGTTGCCCCAGCAAAGGCAAATTATCTGAAGTGGTCTCAAACACCCATCACATTCGACCAATCTGATCACCCGACTCATATTGCCACCCCTGGGAGGCAAGCTTTGGTGGTCGATCCAGTTGTCGAAGGCACTCGACTGACAAAGGTGCTGATGGATGGTGGAAGTGGGCTGAATCTGTTATATGCAGACACATTGAAAGGTATGGGCATTCCGATGTCCCGACTGAGCACTAGTAACATGAGCTTTCATGGAGTTATACCAGGGAAGAAGGCCGAGTCACTCGGCCAGATAGCTTTGGACGTAGTGTTTGGTGATTCGAAGCATTTTCGCAAAGAAAAGTTGACGTTTGAGGTCGTGGATTTTCAAAGTGCATATCATGCCATTTTGGGGAGACCAGCCTATGCACGGTTCATGGCTCGACCATGTTACGTGTACCTCAAATTGAAGATGCCCGGTCCCAAAGGTGTGATCACTGTCACCGGTGATAGGAAAAAGGCAGAGGAGTGCTTTCAGAAGGGCTCCAAGATTGCCGATTCCCAAGTGACAGCGGTCGAGTTCGAAGAATACAAGCAAAACGCAGATCCGAGTGACTTGCTGCGATCCAAGAAGCCCGCCACAGAGTCTGCATTCCAGTCGTCCGGTGAGACGAAGCCTGTTCACATTCACCCGACCGACCCCGAAGCAGCTCCAACCCGCATCTCCACAACACTCGACCCAAAATAGGAAGAAGCGCTCATCCAGTTCCTCCGTGAGAACTGGGACATTTTTGCATGGAAGCCCGCTGACATGCCAGGTGTTCCCAGGGGACTGGCTGAGCATCGCCTAAGAGTCGACTCGTCTGCAAAACCAGTCAAAGAGCATCTTCGGCGGTCCGCCGTCCAGAAGAGAAAGGCCATCGGTGAAGAAGTGGCTCGACTGTTGGCGGCAGGATTTATCCGAGAGATATACCACTCCGAGTGGCTCGCTAATGTCGTCATGGTTCCTAAGAAGGACAAGTCGCTCCGAATGTGCATTGATTTCAAGCACATCAACCGGGCCTGCCCGAAAGATCACTTTCCTCTCCCTCGCATAGATCAAATTGTTGACTCGACCGCGGGATGCGAGAGGTTGTCTTTTTTAGATGCTTACTCCGGGTACCACCAGATCCGTCTGTACGGGCCCGATGAGGTAAAAACAGCTTTCATCACTCCATTCGGGTGCTTCTGCTATATCACCATGCCATTCGGCCTCAAGAATGCCGGAGCCACATTTATGCGAATGATTCAGAAGTGTCTACTCACTCAAATCAGTCGGAATGTGGAAGCTTATATGGATGATATTGTTGTCA
This sequence comes from Triticum aestivum, assembly GCF_018294505.1. Classification (NCBI taxonomy): domain Eukaryota; kingdom Viridiplantae; phylum Streptophyta; class Magnoliopsida; order Poales; family Poaceae; genus Triticum; species Triticum aestivum. Next base: position 470,145,405 of record NC_057809.1, read on the forward strand.
AGTCACGAAAAGGTTCCGACCTGCTCGCTGACCTCGCCGAAACATTTGCCAACCTCAGAAGGTATGATATCAAGCTCAATCCATCAAAGTGCACATTTGGAGTTCCTGGTGGCAAGTTACTCGGTTTTCTCGTTTCCGAACGGGGAATCGACGCTAACCCAGAGAAGATTGGCACTATTCTCCGAATGAAACGCCCTGTGCGAGTGCACGATGTCCAGAAGCTTACTGGATGCTTGGCCGCATTAAGTCGATTCATCTCACGACTCGGTGAAAAGGCACTGCCTCTTTACCGACTGATGAAGAAGGCTGACAAGTTCGAGTGGACTCCAGAAGCTGATGCAGCGTTTGCCGAGCTAAAAGCTCTGCTCTCCACCCAGCCGGTGCTTGCTGCTCCAATCAGCAAAGAGCCTCTGTTGCTCTACATCGCAGCCACAGGACAAGTCGTCAGTACTGTGCTAACGGTCGAGCGGGAAGAAGAAGGAAAAGCTCTCAAAGTTCAGCGCCCAGTGTATTATTTGTCTGAAGTCTTGACTCCATCCAAGCAGAGATATCCTCATTATCAGAAGCTTGTGTATGGAATATACATGACCACAAAGAAGGTTGCTCATTATTTCTCTGACCATTCCATCACAGTCGTCAGCGACGCTCCACTATCAGAGATTTTGCACAACAGAGATGCAACTGGTCGAGTGGCCAAATGGGCGATTGAACTTCTTCCCCTTGATATCAAGTTTGAGGCAAAGAAAGCCATTAAGTCCCAGGCGATAGCAGATTTCCTCGCCGAGTGGATTGAACAACAGCAGCCGACTGAAGTTCACTCGGAGCATTGGACCATGTTTTTTGATGGCTCTAAGATGTTGAATGGTTCCGGTGCTGGGGTTGTCCTGGTTTCCCCCAGAGGAGATAAGCTCAGATATGTGCTCCAGATTCACTTTGATTCCTCCAACAATGAGGCAGAATATGAGGCCCTCCTATATGGGTTGCGCATGGCCATTTCACTCGGCGTCCGTCGCCTAATGGTCTATGGCGACTCGGATTTAGTGGTCAATCAGGTGATGAAAGAGTGGGACGTGAGAAGCCCAGCCATGACTGGATACTGCAGTGCAGTGAGGAAGCTGGAAAAGAAGTTCGAGGGGTTGGAGCTCCATCATATACCCCGACTGAAAAATCAAGCAGCTGATGATCTAGCAAAGATAGGTTCCAAGAGAGAAGCCATTCCGAGTGGTGTGTTCTTGGAGCATATACACACTCCGTCAGTCAAAGAAGATCCTTTCACCGAAGAAACTCCGCAGCCCAAGAGCGCCACAGATCCGACTGAAGTTGAAATCCCAGCGGTGGTCGACTTGATCATGGAGGTTTTGGTGGTCATTCCCGACTGGACGATTCCGTATGTCGCATATATCTTGAGGAAAGAGCTTCCGGAGGATGAGGAAGAGGCTCGACAGATCGTCCGTCGATCTAAGGCCTTTACCGTAATCAAAGGACAATTATACAGAGAAAGCGCGACTGGAGTCGGTCAGAAGTGCATAACACCAGAAGAAGGTCGACTCATCCTCAATGATATTCACTCGGGGACCTGTGGTCATCATGCGTCCTCTCGGACCATCGTGGCCAAAGCATACCGAGCCGGATTTTACTGGCCCAAGGCGAATGAGATGGCAAAAGAGATAGTGGATAAGTGCGAGGGATGTCAGTTCTACTCGAATATGTCGCACAAGCCTGCGTCAGCTTTGAAGACCATCCCACTCGTCTGGCCTTTTGCAGTTTGGGGGCTGGACATGGTCGGTCCTTTGAGAACAGGACGAAGCGGTTTCACGCATGTACTGGTGGCAGTCGACAAGTTCACCAAGTGGATCGAGGCTAAACCAATCAAGAGCCTTGACACCGGTACTGCTGTTAGCTTCATCAGGGAACTAATATTCAGATATGGAGTCCCGCACAGCATCATTACGGATAATGGGTCGAACTTTGACTCAGAGGAATTCAGAGCTTTCTGCGACTCCCAGGGCACACGGGTCGACTACGCTTCAGTCGCCCATCCGCAGTCGAATGGACAAGCAGAACGAGCTAATGGACTGATTCTTAAGGGATTGAAGCCTCGACTGATGCGTGATCTCAAACACGCGGCTGGAGCTTGGGTCGATGAACTTCCCTCTGTACTCTGGGGACTGCGGACCACACCTAATCGGTCGACCGGAAGAACTCCATTCTTCTTGGTCTACGGAGCCGAAGCGGTCTTACCAAGTGATCTTCTGCATAATGCTCCCCGAGTCGAAATCTACAACGAAGCAGAAGCTGAACAAGCGCGGCAGGACGCAGTCGACCTTTTAGAGGAAGAAAGGGAGATGGCTCTGATCCGGTCGACCATCTACCAACAAGATCTGCGCCGTTTCCACGCCCGAAATGTGAGAGGTCGAGCCTTCCAGGAAGGAGATTTGGTTCTCCGAGTGGATCAGCACAAACCACACAAGCTTGCTCCTTCTTGGGAAGGCCCCTTCATAGTCACCAAGGTCCTCCACAATGGGGCGTACCGTCTTTACAACGTCGAGCATAATTTCGACGAGCCCCGAGCTTGGAACGCGGAGCTACTCCGCCCATTCTACACTTAAGTTTTATCATTCGGATGAGTTGCAATAAAGTACTTTTGTAGTTCATGGACCTCAAAATAATAGTGTCATAGTTCCTCCATAATATCTGTCACTTTTTATTTTTGTCCAATGAAATTCCCCTCAGTGGGTGACTTAGCTGCGAATCCGTTTCGCCTAAGTTTGTAAAAATCCTACCGAGTGGTAAGCCAGACTCCCACTCGGAGGCTTAGCTGCGAATCCGTTTCGCCTAAGTTATCAAAATCCTACCGAGTGGTAAGCCAGCCTTCCACTCGGAGGCTTAGCTGCAGCCTCGTGCTCGCCTAAGTTATAAAAATCCTACCGAGTGGTAAGCCAGCCTTCCACTCGGAGGCTTAGCTGCAGCCTCGTGCTCGCCTAAGTTATAAAAATCCTACCGAGTGTAGAGCAACCCTCTCACTCGGGGGCTTAGCTGCAGTCCAAGCACTTGCCTAAGTTATAAAAATCCTACCGAGTGGTAAGCCAGCCTTCCACTCGGAGGCTTAGCTGCAGCCTCGTGCTCGCCTAAGTTATAAAAATCCTACCGAGTGGTAAGCCAGCCTTCCACTCGGAGGCTTAGCTGCAGCCTCGTGCTCGCCTAAGTTATCAAAATCCTACCGAGTGAAGAGCAACCCTCTCACTCGGGGGCTTAGCTGCAGTCCAAGCACTCGCCTAAGTTATGAAAATCCTACCGAGTGAAGAGCAACCCTCTCACTCGGGGGCTTAGCTGCAGTCCAAGCACTCGCCTAAGTTATAAAAATCCTACCGAGTGGTAAGCCAACCCTCTCACTCGGAGGCTTAGCTGCAGCCTCGTGCTCGCCTAAGTTATCAAAATCCTACCGAGTGAAGAGCAATCCTCTCACTCGGGGGCTTAGCTGCAGCCTCGTGCTCGCCTAAGTTATCAAAATCCTACCGAGTGAAGAGCAATCCTCTCACTCGGGGGCTTAGCTGCAGCCATGTGCTCGCCTAAGTTATAAAAATCCTACCGAATGAAGAGCAACCCTCTCACTCGGAGGCTTAGCTGCAGCCCTGTGCTCGCCTAAGGTATAAAAACCCTACCGAGTGAAGAGCAACCCTCTCACTCGAGGGCTTAGCGACAGCCCAGTGCTCGCCTAAGTGGACTAAAGAATAAGTCGATTGCAGTACAGGCACCTTGCTTTGAACCTGCAAAAGACATTCCGAGCCGAAGGCAATCGTATTCAAGCACCAAATCCAAGTTTGAATCGACATCTAAAGGAACCGAAAGTGCTCAGGCGTCAAGCCTGTTAAGGTTTGTCGGTTACAATTCCACTCGGCATACCGAGGCAAATTTAAAGCGTCGAGCCAGAAGAAGTTTTTTACCCCTCCTGTGGAGGGCTGGAAGGTGCAACAAATTCATCAAGGTCAATCCCGTCGGTGATCCGAGTGGCAGCTGCAAGGAAAGTTTCCATAAAGGACCTGAAGTCGTGCTTCTTGGTATTGGCCACCCGAAGGGCCGCCAGCTTCTCTTCTCGCGCATCTTTGCAGTGGACTCGGGCCAGACACAGAGCGACATCTGCACCACACCGAGCCGAGGACTTCTTCCACTCCTGCACTCGACCAGGGATCGTGTTCAAGCGGGCCATCAGCGACTCAAGGTCATTCTGAAGTGTCTCCTCAGGCCAGAGCGTCGAGTCGATGCGAGATGTGGCGGCCTTCAGCCTTGCGAGATAGTCCACGACAGCTGCAACACGAGACTCCAGTCGGAAAACATCCATGGCAACTTCGTCGTTCACCGGAGAATTGACGGGGTCGAGGTTTGGCTCCAGTCGGCTGGTTTCTTCTTCAAAGTTTTGACAAAATTCTGCAAGGATGATCACTAAGTCAAGGGGATAGTCGAATGGAAAAAGCCACAATTGGAAATATTTGCCAAACATGGAGGTTTACCTTCAAGCATAAGAAACAGCTTCTTGGCAAGGCCACTCAGGAAGGCCTCCAGTTCAGTTTTCTTCTCAGTCAATTTGCTGACTTGGTCGGTCAGGGCAGCTTTATCAGTTTTCAGTCGACTGACCTCCTTGTTGGCAATCCCAAGAGCAGCTTTCAGATTGGTATTGTCTTGTTCGAGCTTGGTGACTGAAGCTAACTTCTCGTCAGCAAGCTTGATCTTCTCAGCTAGCTCAAGGTCTTTCTTCTGCTGGGCCTCCCTTACCTTACCTGCAAGTTACAGCAAGATCAGATTTTGAAACAAGCAAGGGGAAAAGCAGTCGTCAGGGTCTCACCAAACATACCTTCGGTCTCCTCCTTTGCCTTTGTCAGCTTCTCCTGAACCAGCTTCAAGCTCAGCTCGACTTGAGTATGTTTTTGTTCCAGCTCTGAGTAGCGAGCCACAAGATCACAGGAGTTCTGCGAAGAACCAATCGACTAAATGTCAAATATAATTCACTTCCGAGTGAAAAAGGGAAAAACACACGTTTCTAAGACTACAGCCAAATACAAGCATTCGACCGTAGTCTCGGGGACTACACCCAGTGGGTGCACTCAGCGTGCCCCCACTAATCCCGATGAAGACAAAGTCGACCAGTCGACCTCAAAAAAAAAGAGATGCATTCTCTAAGACTGTGATCAACTGCAAGCAGTCGACCACAGTCTCGGGGACTACACCCAGTGGGTGCACTCAGCGTGCCCCCACCGGTTTGTGAAATCCAGTCGACATAGTCGACTGAAAGAAAATTGACGTCATAAAGCCTAAGGCCGACTGCCAGCAGTCGACCTTAGCCTTGGGGACTACACCCAGTGGGTGCACTCAGCGTGCCCCCACCGGTTTGTGAAATCCAGTCGACCAGTCGACTGACAGAAAGATTGACATCATAAAGCCTAAGGCCGACTGCCAGCAGTCGACCTTAGCCTTGGGGACTACACCCAGCGGGTGCACTCAGCGTGCCCCCGCTAACACGGAGTTTATTCGACACACCCACTGGGTGACTACTATAAATTCCGGAAAAGAAAAGTTTTTGGTAGCATATCCAACAGAACAAACAGTGGTCGACTGACCTGGACATTGCTTTGGAGGGCAGAACTGGCGTCATAAGCTGCCTGGCTCGCATCCCGGATGGTCTTCAGCTGCTCCATCATGAGTCCCGCCTGGCGTATTGCCTCCTTCGCTGCGCCAGCTTGGTCCTCTGGGACGTGGTGCGTCGTGAAGAGGGAGGGCTGCTGAGCACTCGTCAGTGGATTTGCGAAGGACACCGTGTGTCGAGTGGTGTTCTCTTCCTCCACAGTCAGAATCTCAGGCGCCGTCACATCCTGAGGCACCTTACTGGCGGACGCTTTCCGACTCCTCCTGCGTGTCAGTGGTTCTTCATCCTCGTCGTCGTCAGGGAGATTGATAACAGTGTTGGGTGGAGCTGCGGAGAAGAATCAGGATCAGAGATCGCGAGTCAGTCGACTAAGAACGGTGTTAAGAATACAGTACCTGGGTTCGAAGTTGCTGCATCCTCCATCTCGTGGTCGTCAGCCCGGGCTGAGGTTTCAGAAGTAGCAGCACTGCAACTCCAAAGGATCAGTCGACTAACTTCAGCGTCGACCAGAGATAAAGTTCACACAGAATAAGAAAATATGAGCAGCACAGTTACCCTGATATGGTGGGGATGGACACCTTCATCTTCGGCAAGAGTTTGATCGGCTTCGACGAGGCCGCCCTGGGCTGCTTCGGCGCCTTTTCAGTCGGCACCGGAGAGGTGGTCCGAGGGCGCTTGGTCGACTGAGTGGCGGTCACAACCCCCTTACCACGTTCGGTCGAAGGGTCGTGGACAAGCTTCGACCGCCTTTCTGAGCGCGGCGGTACGACCTCCTCCTCCTCCTCTTCCTCGTCCTCGACGTCGTCTTCATCACCGACATCATCATCATCGTCGTCATCATCCTCTGCAACATCCGAGTCCCATTCCTCCTCTTCCTGGCTCTCGCCCCCGCTCGCCTCGCCCTCCTCAGTCGAAGCTTGTGCCCCATTGGGCATCGAGTACAGCTCGGTGAGGGCCTAGCAGATGCCCAGACAAGGATCAGTCGACCAGTCGGCAGGGTTAACAGAAATGAATACGACGAGGGCGCAGTGGAGAGCAGAGCAAGTGTACCTTGTTTGAGTCGCTGTTGTGGTCGAGTGGAGGAATCCTTCTGGCTCCGCGTGGGTTGTCCTTGTTTCCGGTGACGGCTGCCATCCATCTTTCCAGAGTGACATCGTCGACTGCTTCTGGATGGACTCTAGTCTCGTCTTCGGTCCCACAGTACAACCACATGCAGTGGCTCCGGAACTGGAGAGGCTGGATGCGACGCCTGAGGAAAACCTCCAGGAGGTCCATGCCCGTCACTCCCTCCCGAACCAACTGCACCACGCGCTCCATCAACATCTTCACGTCAGCTTTCTCCTCCGGAATCAGCTTCAGAGGGGAAGGCTTGCTCACTCGGTCCATGGTGAACGGAGGGAGTCCACTCGACTGCCCTGGCGTCGACTGGACCTGGCAGTAGAACCAAGTCGACTGCCAGCCTCTGACGGACTCGGGAAAGGTCATGGGCGGGAAGGTGCTCTTATTCCTCACCTGAATCCCCAGGCCTCCGCACATTTGGACGACTCGGGTTCTCTCATCACCTGGGCTCGCCTTCTTCACGGTCTGAGATCGACACGTGAATATATGTTTGAACAAACCCCAGTGCGGTCGACAGCCCAAGAAACCCTCACACATGGACACGAACGCGGCAAGATAGGCAATGGAGTTTGGGGTAAAGTGGTGGAGCTGCGCTCCGAAGAAGTTCAAAAAGCCACGAAAGAAAACACTCGGCGGCAAGGAAAACCCGCGATCAACATGGGTGGCCAAAAGCACACACTCACCCTCTTCTGGCTGGGGCTGCCACTCCTTCCCCGGAAGCCTCGCAGCTCCGTGGGGGATCAAGCCCTCGTTGGCCATGTCGAGGAGGTCATTCTCCGTGATGGTCGACTGGATCCAGTCTCCTTGGACCCAGCCCTTCGGCAGGCGGGATCTGGACGAGGACCCTCCGCGGCTGGTGGATCTCCCCTTCGCCTTCTCCGATGCCGACGCCTTCTTTGCACGCTCCAGCGCCGCCGTCTTCTCCTTGGCCATGGTCGCCGGCGAGATGCGCGAAGGGAAGTGGTGCGGGGGCGAGAGCGAGCACGCTGAGCAGGGAGGAAGGAAGCAGAGAGAGGGGAGAATGCTAAGGCGCAGCACAGAAATCCTCGCCGGGCACATTTATAAGGTCCCTTCCGAGTGGATGACAGGTGGGCCCGGTCGATCTAATCATATCTGGAACAGTTATGCAGACGGGATACGTGGCGAAAAAGGCGGCGCGGAGATCGAGGCGTCCATGCCCCGTCCCATCCGAACGCCGCGGTCCGCCCCGCTTCGCGCGCGCCCCCAAATTTCGCATCCCGCGGAATCCGCGAGCAACAAATCAGTCTGTCAGGCGCGGTGTTTCCGGCGATCCGTCGCTCGGAGATCGTCGAAGCCTGAAAGATCACTCGACGCAAAAACAGAATGGATCAAGTCGACTGAAGGCAAGTTGTTTCCTGTCGACGAAGGGATTCTTTGGTCCAGAACAGCGCACAACCGGAGCGCAAAGGTTAATCGGAAACGACATCAACTCCTTCTTCACTCGAAGCCTCAATCCATTCGGGGGCTAATGATGGGGTTATGTACCTAGGGTAGGGTCATGGACCTGATCCAAGTAACTTACCCCAGGACATCCTTAGAAGAGGTCGCCTTCCAGTCGACCAACGAGGATTCACTCGACTGGCCTGAAGGACTCGACCACGAAGACTCACTCGACCACCAGGAGGTCAAGAGGCACTCTGCACTGCAACGGCCTGTAATCAAGTAGACTTTATGATAGTAAAGGCCTTTATGTGAGGCGTTACCAGTAACGCCCCAGACTTAACTCACCTTAAACCCTCTCCTACGTGGGATGGCTGGGGTCCTGGCGCACTCTATATAAGCCACCCCCCTCCACAGGCAGAAGGGTTCGGCACCTTGTAGTTCATACACTCATAATCCACTCGACCGCCTCCGGGCTCCGAGACGTAGGGCTGTTACTTCTTCCGAGAAGGGCCTGAACTCGTACATCCTTTGTGCTTACAACCTCTCCATAGCTAGGACCTTGCCTCTCCATACCTACCCCCCACTCTACTGTCAGGCTTAGAACCACGACAGCCGCCAAAGAAGGTGGGCAAGGTTTCGGGCGTGAAGCACAAGAAGGTGGCTACAGAAAGGCCTGTGCCTTCATCCACTCCCTCCGCCCCAACAAGAGATTCCCCGATGATGGCGTTCAACGGCGCTGCATCCACCGCAGGTGAGGTGTTCGATGAAATGGCTGGAAAGTATGCATCTTCGATCCCTTGTACTTACTTCGCATTTCGCCATTGTGGTAGCTCGTGACTTGATGTCACTCACTATAGCGGTGGTTCAACAATGCCACTGCCGAGTTCGTCAATTTGTTGGACACCAACGCCGTTGACATCGATCAATCCCTGGTCGCTGATTTCGATTACAATGAAATGGAGGGTTGCGTGGATGATCACGGTGGTGAGGATGAAGTGGATGAGGTAGATGATGGGGTGTATGAAGCAAAAAGAAGCGCGAGATAGAAGAACTATGCGATGTTGGAAGACCAAATCTTGATCAAGGCTTGGAGTGTGGTTTCTCTTGATGCTTGCACCGGTACATCTCAAACTGCAAAGAGGTATTGGCAAAGAATTGAAGATCAATACTTTCGCATGATGGGGAAGCATCCCAACAGGACTCCACGCACCTTTCGGTCACTCCAAGGTCGTTGGGACGTGATCAACCCGATTTGTAGCAGTTGGGCTGCTTGCTTGGAACAAGTTCGCAATGCACCTCCAAGTGGAATCGTGGAATCCGACTATGTGAGTTCGTTTTCACATCCCATGTTGTGCAAATCATTTGTGCCATTTGAATTGATTGCATCATTTGACACTGTTTTAATTGTGTAGGAGAAAATTGTCCAACAAAGATACAAAGACATGGAAGCTTCCAAAGGCAATTTTTTAAACTAGAGCATTGTTGGGACTTTCTCAAAGAGTGTGACAAGTGGAAGTTGATTGACAAAGAATCTCCACTAAAGAGAGGTTCACTTACGAACATGGATGAAGATGAAGATGATGATGGTCCAAGAAACTTGAACAAGCCCGATGATGACAAGAAGACAAAGGAGAAGATCAAGAGGGAACACGAAGCATCGAGCTTGCGGGACAAGATATATGCCATGGTGCAATCAAATGAGTTGATGTTAGCGAAGAAATTGGAGACAAAGAAAGAGTTGGCCGAGAAGAAGGCACGAGAGAAGCAAGAGACGAAGTGGAAATTGCTCAAGGACGAGGGGTTGCATAATGCGGCCATTGAGGAGAGAAAAGCATGTGCGGCTGAGAACAAAGCCATGTCAAAGCTTCTTGCCGAAGAGAACAGGATCATGAAATTGAACCGCGATAACATAGACGACATCACCAAAGAATGGCATGATACGGCAAGGAGAGACATCTTGAAGAGGAGGATGCTAGATGCGTCTTTCAGTGCCCGTGATGTTTTCTCATCGGGATTTGGAACCAATGTTGTTGATGCATTTAGTGCGTCTGCGATGCTTTCGGTGCCGGAGTTGGAACAAGTGTCGGCTAAGGATCTAGGGGCGGCGATGTCATCGATGGAGGTGGTGTGGAGTGAAGATCATGACGACGCGTGAAAAGCAATCAAGATGATGATGTACGTGGTCGTCGCTTTTGCATGAAGTCCTTTTGCGTTTGTCCTATAAAATTATGCTTTCATTTGCGCGCGAACTATGTTTTACTGTTCGAATTTGAACTGCATTGTTGGAATCGCTGTCAAATTTCCTTATCGGGCTTTTTTCGGTTTGCGGGGCGACGCGGGCTGCGATCAAGCAGACCCTGCGTAGCCGACCCGTAAAAGAGCATATTTTTACTTGAACTGTAAACGCATTTTGCGGGTCGGCATTATATGGGGTCTGCTAGAGATGCTCTAAGGCATACGCTCCCACCTTTATTAGCGTTTAGAATCTATTTAGAATACCGTCCAACCAATGACCAAATATATTGGCAACACTTGTGGGCGAATACAAATTCGACATTGCTTGGATGACTGGCCATGTAGAACGTGGAAATTTGCAATGGAAAAAGAGGTGTTTGATTGTATCGTCATGAGCACAAAAGCAACACTTCTTACTCCCTGTCCAGTTATGTCGTACAAGGTTGTCTTTAGTTAGCACAACTTCCCGATGAAGATACCACGTGAAAATTTTATATGTTGATAGTCTCACATGGTTGGAAAATCCATAAAAAAATTCTTATGATTTATTTTAGAGAAAAAAAATTCATCCACTCAAACCTATTGGTTGGTTTTCTTTGATTTTTATGTGCTATCATACATTCTATGATCCCAATTCTTGTAGTTTTCTAATATATAGGATGTAAGATAGCATAATACTTCAGTATTATGTTTTTTCTATATTATATGCTAGGAAAATAATAGCATGCGTTGTTAACGTATAGTGTAGGTGGAGCTATGGTTTATATGCATTTTATTTCTTGACAAGTAAGAGCATCTACAGCCGGATATGTCACATATGGTATTTCAAACGCCCGCAGACGCGTCCGGACATCTCATATTAGATTTTTAAATCTATACAAAGAGATGTAAACGAAATAAACCTATGTACTACGTCGATCATCTAGCTACTCCTCATCAGAGATGTCGACGATCTTTGTGTCCGGCTCCGGTAGCATGGGCGACGGCTGCAGCTCCGGCGCCTTCGGCTGCTCCGCTCCGGCCTCCTCCTCCTCTGCTATCTCTGTGTCGAGTTTGGCGAAGAGCGCGTCGGATTGGGCGACGACGAACTCCGCCTCCACCTGCTCCATGTTGAAGCCCGTCAGCTCCTACTCTGGCAGTTGCGACTCCGACTGCTCCGCCTCCTCCACCTACATCGGAGCCAGCTTCTCCCCCTCCTCTTCTCTCGGCAGCTCCTCCTCCGGCGCCGGCGAGTTCAGAGGCAGCCCGATAGCGATGCGGGTGGCGCACGCGGCTTGGCTCGCTCGGATCTCCTACTGGATCTCACCGATGCTCCGGCATGAGCATTGCGTAGTAGGTGATCTTCCTCCGAACCAAGATGGAGCGCCAGAGCGTGGGCAGTGCGCCTGAGCGGGAGAGGGAGGAAGTGGATGGGCTCGGACTGGCGACGCGAAGAGGAGGGGTGAGGAGTGGATGGGCCAGGGCTGCGGAACGCCGACCGACTTAGATAGGCGGATTTGGTCTCGGGCAGCGAGCCAGAACGGTGCCACGCGGCGTTCACACTAGGGAGACGAAGGAGGCGTCCGTCGGACCGCTGGGTTTCTGGGCGAGTCTGCGTGGGACCCTTCGTTTGTCCTACGTGCGGACGCACTCGGACGCCACATATCCGCCCCATATTTATACTGGATATGAGATGTGCCGGTCAACCTGAATGTTTGAGATCCGTTTGAGGGAGCTCGATTCAGAGCGCAGTGTGCAATGCCCATTTACCGCGGACTCAGCTTAGAGCAACTTCAATGGGGCGACCCATTTCATCCGCCGCCGTCCGTTTGGGTCGGCGCGGACACAAAAAGTGGCCCAACGTGCCGACCCAAACGGACGCGCGTCCGCTTGGCGTCCGCATGCCAACCCATTCCCGGGCAATTTTTTAGCCGGATTTGCGTCGGCATGGACACGAGACGGACGTGTGCGCGCCTACTGCTCCCTCCAGGCCCGCCGGTCGGTGGCAGCCACCACCATCCCCCCCATTTTACCCAAAACACTCCCGTCCGCGCGCGCTCCCGCCCCACACCCGCCATGGAGGACGACCTCGACCTCGACGCCACCGCCGGCCTTGCCTCCCCCGCCTCGTGCGGCATGACGACCGCCCCTTCCGGCAAAAGCAAGCCTCGTGCCCCGCGCAAGACCGCCACCGCGCCCAAGCCCAAGAAGGCGCTGACGCCCGAACAACGGGCAAGGGAGTCGGCGAAGAGGAAGGGTCGGAGGCACACCGCATACGCGGGGGATGAAGCCGTCGCGGCTGCCGCCTTCGCCACCGCCGCGCAGCAGGAGGTCACCAACGCCAGCGTCGCAGCGGCAACGAGGGAGGCGCTCTATATTTTAGTATTTGTATTTTACTGGTAGCTCTGTATTTTAGTATCACTGAACTCTTGCTCCCAAAAGAACCATGATTTTTACCTCCTTTTGGCGGTAGAATCAAAGGCGGGGTAGAAAGGAGCGCAGCATAGCACCCAAAGGTGTACCTACGTTGTGTGCAGTGTAACAGATCAAAGCATATTTATTATTGATAGTACTACATTATTGATAGTACTACTACTAGAATAGCCATGGCTGGAGCTCTCATCTGGTAGTATCAAATCCGTCAGATCTCCCACACGGCACACACGAAACGCAGAGACCAAGAAGCACAATCTCGTCCGCCCGAGATCTGCCGCCCCCGCATCACCCAGCCCCTCCCCCCTCGCGAGCCACAGCTTAACCCTAGCCGCCCACTGTAGTCTCTATAAATAGCGCGCCCTGTAAAGGCCACTTCGCCATCAGAGAGCGAGAGAGTAGCGCCCCAGCGGGTAGCCGTCCATGGAGGAGAGAGCTTTGAGCAAGGAAGTTGCAGCACTAGCCATGTGGGCTTGCCAAAGGGGCGCTTACCGGGAGCTCTTTGGCATTCTGTCCACCTCCTTGTGAATCTTGCGGGGGAGATCTCACGATCTGCCGAGCTTGCGGGTTGCTTGGAGGTGGGCATACTGCCAATGGAGCTGTGTAGGCCTCCCTTTGTAAAACCCATATGGCACAAATCAGTCCGGTCCTCTCCTGCTTGAGAGGAGGTTATTGCCAGGCTTGATGATGATTTTTGCAAAATTCTAGGCTCCTTTTCTGGCTTTCTGAGAGTGCTGGCTCTTGTTTTCTTGGTGGCTGTTGTGGTTCATCATGATGTGCCTTTTGAGGAAGATTTAGGGCAAGTTATATCTGCGCATACATGCTAGTTCTTGTCTGTTTTTGTTGCATCTTAACCGAAGTGTTTCTTGTTTTAGCTCATTCCGGGGGAGGAAAGATGGGGGTTTTCAGCATGGCTTTCTTTTGGATCTGCAGTTTCTCCCTGTTCCCTATTGGCAAAGTTCTTCCATTCTCCCTGTTTTTCTTCCCATGCAGGGCCCTTCGTTGAGACTTTAATGAGTGTTCTCCAACATCCCAGCATGTGACAATGAGAAGTACTGTAAGTCGCCAAACTTTGCTATGATTGCTCCCGATTTGATGTATTGGCTGAAATACGAAGCGCCTATTCAAGCACGAGACTATGGTATATACTCCATTGCCACACTCATGGTTCTCTCCGCTTGGTTAGGGTTTTGTGCCTGTGATAGATAGGTGATGGTAATCATGAGATGTGGTTTTCTTTTCTGTGCCTTATCATTTCCTCCATGTGTGCATCTGCCTCGTTATCATTATTGTATTGCGCTTGTACCAATAAGTTTTGTCGTAAATGCATGATGCATTGCAGTAGAAGAGCTTTCATGCGCTTCATGATTTCAACCGTAGACCCTGCGTGCAATTGCCAGTACAACTTTCTGCGTATTTCTCTCTCTCTCTTTGTATTGTACTGTATTGGGTTGTTTTGATAACTCAGATAGTACGCGTATGCTAGTTGCTAGTCCACAACTTTAGCTGTCGATCGTACGTTTCTTTATATAGCTTTGCCCAACCGAGATTAATCATTACCATCTCCAAAAATGCAATGGCGATCCTTGCTTCTTTGTGAATGAATTTGCATGGCACAATTTGGTGATGAGTACTCGAGTTGATCAACAAATTATATACTCGTCCAGTAACGGTGCATAGATCAAGTTCGCCAGCTGAAGAAAAGAGAACATATTTCATCATCACCGCTGTATGAACTTGCACCCTATGCATTATATTTCTTTAATCTGCATTGGATTTCAATCTTCTGGATCATGGGATTTTCGTTCTATATATGCGTGGTAGTAAGTATAGATTAAAAGTTCATTAGTCATTTATATGCAATGTTTGGCGTCGTCCTTACATTCAGTATTATTAACTTAGTGATCCTCGCCAAGCAACTAAGAGGTGCAGTCGAAGAGACCCGGTTCACATTTCGTGCCAGTTTGTAATTTACCTGCACACGAATTAGGCATCAATCTGTAGTTGGGTCTGAAGTTTTACCTTCCTGTGGTGAGCGTTCATTTTAAGGAAAGGTGTGACCGTGTGACCGTGTGAGAGTCAGTTTCATGCTGACCAGATGTTTACCTGACACAGATCTTAGACTCAGTTAGCACTAACTGAGTATTATTTGCGATTGCCAATTTGCTTTTGCAAATATGCTATGTAGCGTATTAAAAAAACAAGTCAAGGAACCTAGGCAATTAGGGATTTGATAAAATTTGTTCGGTGTTTGCTAATTCCTTTATTTGAGCAAGCAATCCTATACAAATAAACAAATTCTCATTACATATTCCATGGTCCTACTGCCGAAACTGCCATAATATTTTTGTTATTTCCAAAATTGGTTCCGAGAAAAAACTTTGTCATTGTGGTTAATTTCTTTGTTCTTGTATTGTATCTTGACTATTTTTTCCACTCAGGAGATTGTAATTCTTCTTCTGGTGTTCCAGTTTTAAAACCCGGTCTAGTGTTGCTAGTACTCTCTAAGTTCTCATTGACTATGCATATTAGCTTTGTCTTACGTTAAACTTGATAAAATTTTATCAAATTTATAAAAAAATCATTAACATGTACATTACCAAATGAACACCATTAGATCAGATCCATCAACTGGGTATATTTTTATGGCATATATATTTGTTATTGTAAATATCAATCCTGCATGTTAAATCTGACATTAGCTCAGAGAGCGAAGCGTTGTAACACCTTCAATTCCCGTGTACAAATCTTCTCAAAACAAGACACATGAGCTGACGACACTAAACGGATCGCTTAGAATAGCATTTTGGGCGAACACAACTGGGGTTGCAAATTCTAATGTTAGAGCATGATTTTTTTTTCACTAGTTCCCATTGTTGTAGTATCTAGCATGCCAATTTTCTTTCGCCAGCCATAACTCTGAACAAGTTAGAAATTTCTATTTTTGACTAAAAATTCTCCATATTGCATCATGGCTAAATCCCTAAAAACACATGGAAATTACTATGCTGCAGTATGATAAATTCATGACAATCTTTCTGCTAGCATGACGATATTTTTTACAACATGGAATATCTTTATACAATTACGTGGCTGTAGAAGTGCATGCTCTAGCCAATGCAACCAAATGACGATCTGATGAAAGAGATTGGGCAATACATTTATACGTCAACACTTGCCCTCACGTGTGGGTTCCTCAAACCTAAACGTGAACCGAAAATGGGCTGCAATTTAGTTGCGGCAGCTTGGTCTTGAACTCAAGGTCTTTTGGCTCCGATACCGATTAGAAGGGATACAAGGGAGATTGGTGGAATTGTTTATTGTATTGCTTGAGCCTCGTGAGCATATATAGAAGTACATATCATTTTAAAGTATAAGGCAAGATAGAATAAATTCTATGCTATCCTACGTTTTCTAAATAACCATGATACTCAACAGTGACAAATATATTTGTTTTGGCATAGTAATTCTCGACCTTTTGCTTGGAGTGCTTTTTTGAGGGAACACTCTCAAATCACGGCGTGATAGTTCGCTTAGATGACCTCCCTGAGCGGAACACTCCCAGATCACGGCGTTTGTTCGGATAACCTCCGGTCGGGAACGATAGTTCGCTCAGTTAACCTCCCTTAGCTAACGTCAGCAGAATATTGGGGTTCATATTAACGTTGTTTCTATGAACTTGGTCAAACTTTATAAAATTTGTCTTGATTTAAGACAAAACTAATTTGTAGAGTAAATAAGTTTTGTGGGAAGAGTGTTATCGTCGTCGAAAGGACTGATCTATGATCGTCTTGATAGCATGTTCGTTCTGTTTCTAGCCGCTGCATACATTTATTGGGATGGTCCAGCCTAGTACCGATCTGAATTTAATTTGTTGGTTTCCAAACTTATCTTTCGGCCGATCAATCAGTTGCCATAATATTGTCAGTTTCTCAGATAGATTCTTGACAACGCCAAACCTTTCACGCTATCATCCGTGCAGCTGTATTATTTTTTTCGAAAAGGAGGATGTGCAGCCGTATGTGGCTAAATTTCGTGTTTTGACTCTTTTCTGAAATCTATTTGAGATTTAACCCTATTTTAAAAGAATTTTGAGATCTGACCCTTTTACTACCGCCAGGGATCATGACGGTAGGGTATAACAGCCTACCGCCAAGGTCCCTGGCGGTAGGGTTGCATGCCCTACCGCCGAATACCTTCTAAGTATTGAACACAGTGCGTGCTCATGTCTATCGCCAAGCACCTTGACGGTAGGGTTGTGCAGCCTACCGCCAGCCCGGTTAGCGGTAGCGATGTTTTCTACCGCCAAAGTCCCTGGCGGTAGGCTGTTAGACCCTACCGCCATGGAGTCTGGCGGTAGCAAAAGAGTCAGGTCTCGATTTTTTTTCAAACTAGGGTCAAATCTCGAATAGGTTTTAGAAAAGGGTCAAAACACGAAAACTTGTGGCCATATGTACTGCGTACTTCAATGAACGAGAGCTTGGAGGATGCCAAGGGGCTAGCTATATACTCATGTACGAAAGTGGCCGCGATCTCATTGTCTATTTGTTGTGCAGCCTAGGAGTATGCATGTATGTCCCATGTACGCATCTCACTGTCTATTTGTTGTGCAAAGTGGCTGCGATCTGTCTATGTTCTTTCATGTCAAAGCTAGCATGCAGAGAGTAGGGTCGCGCACCATGGGGATTCCACCGTCGGGATCAGAACATTATGGACACGGGCAAGATTGAACAGCTGCAGTGCTAATAATGAAAGCCTGGCACCTTTTGGTCTTGGGTGCATAGAGAGAGTCAATGAACGAGAGCTTGGGCAGCTACTAGCCAGCCCAGGAGTCATCACTTTACATGTTTTAGGCTTGCAGCCTGGTGGTACGAGCTAGTAGTACTACTGTCACTCTGCAGCCACTCGCTCTCTCTCTCCCTCTATCCAGCAATTCCTAACATGTACCACAAGGGAACTGAAGCTGCCATTATTATCCTCCGTGGCGACCCACCTGCCATGTGATCTATCCGTATGCTCAACGAACAAAAGCAATGGAGATGCGACCTGACCGGAAAAGAAAGCAAATTCATACGCGCGGCGCAGCGCTCGCTCGCTAGCCATAGCCCGTAGCTCCCTACCGCAGATCAGATCAATGCATTGCATGCAGCACAAAGTGTCGCTTCGTATCATACCAAAAGATCCCTTTGATGATGAACGGGAGATTTTATGCCCGGACAAGGCAGCCGGGTGGAGCGTACTGTGGCGGCATGCATCGATCGAGAGGAGTGGCAGTGATCGATGCCACCGCAGCCATGTATAGCCCCACAGTTTTCGCACGCGCCATGATGCCGCTTGCTCCGGCTGCATGCAGCGGCGTCTCTTTATCTCATCATCTGCGACTACTGTACGTGCGTGGTTGCAGCTACGTGCACTAGGCATGGCTATCCAGGGGAGAAGAGATTCGATCGGGCTAGGGGGTGGATGGATGGATGGATGATGTGCCTCTGCATGCCATGCAGGATTGGATCTTTTCTCGATGAGCAAAGCTAAAGGGTTCGACTAGCAGGGCTAGCTTGTGGACTTTTGGGATGTTCTGCGCCAGGCTTTGGTGCCTGTTGACATGTGAGAGCAAATTGGCAATGGCGTTCTTTCAGGGGTCGTATGGCTGTCCGGGTCTTGTGACTTTACTGATAGCCCAGTGGGTTCATGGTTCTCTTTGTTGTGACCACTAAACTCAACGAGATCCCCAAGGGAGAATGTTTTTTCACTAATCAGGGGTCACCTCCTGGTTCCATTTTCATTAAGAAATACAGTAGTCTTTTTACGATGCATCCGGTGAATATGGCCGTCCGTTGGACTGGATTGGAAGAACTTTGACGAAAATGAACAAATTTGATGCTTATTTGAATGCATTGGACAATATTCATTCATTTTTGAATGATTTTTTTACATAAAACCGGATGCTTTTCACCTAAACTGAAAAAATTTCATTAAAATCTAAACCTAGGCTAAAATGACCGCCAACACCAGTTCCCCATCTCCGGCCGACCATGAGCCCTGAAAAATGAAGCCCCGCCTCCTCTGCGACCATGAGCCCCGGGAATTGAAGCTATCAGCCTCCACATTGCCGCCAAGCAACAAATTGGCCGACAATGTTTAGCTCAGCAAGCTTGGCTTCAACAGAAGGGGAGGAGCGGTGGCCTTCATGGGATACAAGCGTCGGCGACCTCCCATGCGCTATTCTTCCTTGTTGCCGGCGACGCTCATGGACGTGCCGGCTTCATGGTCGTGGCGGCGGGGCTTGGCCGTGGCGGGACCGGGGATGTCCTCCTCGTCCTCACTCTTGCCGAACACCTCATCCGCCACGTCATCCATCTCCTTGTAGGCTGCATGTAAATCCGCCTGATAGTGGACGTACTGCCAACAGTCACGATAGATTTCACGTGCGGTGCGGTAGGAGTCGGCAAGCGCCTCCTACTCGGCCACGTCCACATCCGGCACTATGGCCGTGTCAGCGGAGAGTAGCTCCTTCACGCGTCGGTCCTCATCGAGGAGGTGGAGATTGTAGGCCTGGTCGGCCTGTGCCTGCCGGACTGCGGCTTCCTGCTCCTCCAACACCATGTTTGTGTAGTGGACACGAACCTTGCCCATGGTTATGCCGGCATGGACCGGCGAGGAGGGTTGCACCGGCTCGTCCTCGGCCGCGTCCTCCATTGGGACGTTCATGGCGCCAGCCGCCTTCTGCCATCCGGGCACAATGACGGTGATCCCCTTTTTCTGCTTGGATGAGAGGTTGTCCCAGATGGCCTTGGAGTTCGAGGAGGCCATGGAGGGCGTGCACAGAGAGGAGGAAGGGAGCGGAGGATGATGGATGCGGCTATGGCCAGGCTTGCAGTTTATATAGCCGGCGGCGGGGGAGCGGGGCAAGGCAACCGATGACGTGATTAATGGTGGGCGGCAGACGGACGGGTGGCGTCGACTCACCATTCCTCGATAATCGCACCCAAGTTTAATGAAGGCGGGCGGGTGGACGGGCAGCCTCATGCACCGATAAGCAGCGATGGCGGCGCTCTCGCTCGACGCGTCGTTTCAATGTCGGAGCGCTATGAGAGGTGGCCTCGCTTTGAGCAGGCATGAATGCGGCGCTGAACTTTTCGGGCGGGAACGAGTGCAAGCGCGGAAAGGGGTTTTGGGTGGGCCTGTTTATCCAGACGAGGGCGACAAGCAGACAGATGCAGGACCGCTTTGGATGGCAAAACATGCCTGGACAGTGCGATCTGGACAATTGCGGGTGGTTTGAGGGTCAGCATTGGGGATGCCCTCGTAACATGTATTATATGAAGACTAGAGGGGCATTTTTCGCACTATATTTTCCAAAAAACGCAGGCATTCCCTCTCAAAACAAATTGAGGGATATTTTATACGAATTTTATCCATTTCATTTTGTTCTCGTCACTCCCATCACTCCAGTCCTATCCTACACCGCAGTGGTACTAGGGTTTGACCATCGTCTGTAGTATGGTTTCAGTCATCACCAGCAAGATGTCGCGTGTCTGCCCTCACACCATTAGCCACTTCGCCCCTACCCAATCCCCTCTCACACTCCTGCTCACCAAAGAATACAAGCAAAGGTTGTGCTTCCTCGCCATGGTCGCTGCCCGCTAGCGATCAATTCGGCACCATCCCATCTCCCCAGTCCCGTATGTGTGTGTCTGTAGCCATGTGGTGAGCCGCTATGTCTTTCCCCCTTCCCACATCGTTGTTTCTGTCCTGTAGGTCACCTCTCCGCCATGGCCACACCTTGCTCTGGCCATGCAAGCCCTCTAAGGGGAAAGTCGTGGTTCTGCATCTAGGTGCCATTCTAACTTCTAGTGGCCTACTGCAGGACTAGGATGAAGCCGACCGATCTAGACGGAGAACCCCAGTTGTGTCACCTCATCCACCTCACAACAGAAATCTAGGTATCTTCAATTGTTGATCATGTAGAATTATTCTAGTGTATGACTTGAGTACTGATACAGTTGTACAAAAAAATGCATATTTATCCTTTCAATTTGGCTGATAGGTGAGACTTGGTTGGTTTTGGTTAGGGAGGCACCAGAGAGATGATAATGTATTAGCTTTGGATTGTAGTATAGATAATTGATAGCTTGTGTTGTTGAATATTTATGATGGCCACTTCTTCATATGCAATTGTTGGATTGGGGTAATCCATGAGACAATATGTATGAGTGGTTGATTGACTTGGACATGGTGTTTATATAATTTTTAGATTCAAAGGGCATATCCACTATTTGAGGATTAGTGTAAATTCTTTTTTTACAAGGGCGTGTGCTACTTGTGAGTTGCGTTTGGATTTTCCCCGAAGAGGAAGGGCGAAAAAATATAGTAGCGGATAATATTTCCCTCAATGAGAAAACCAATAGGAGAACCACGCAAACACCTAGTAAACAATACATGCACACACAAGAGTAAATACTTACACCTAACGCGAGCAACAGGGTTGTCAAGCCCCTTGTACTCGTTAATTGCAAGGTTCAAATCTGGTAATGGTACATAAATAAATTGCAAAGTAAAATAAAAGGAGTAAAATTGCAGCAAGGTATTTTTGGTTTTGTAATATGATTAAAATAGATCCCGTGAGCCATAGTTTTCACTAGAGGCTTCTCTCTCATAAGAATAACATATGGTGGGTAGACAAATTACTATTGGGCAACCAATAGAAAAGCACATAATTATGACGATATTCATGGCAATGATCATGTATATAGGCATTATGTCTGTAAAAAGTAGACCAACTCCTGCCTGCATCGACTACTATTACTCTACCAATCGACTGACTCCTGCTTGCATCTATGGTATTAAGTTCATGCCAAACTGAGTAATGCTTTAAGCAAGATGACATAATGTAGACAGAATAAACCAAGCAATATGATTAAACCCCATCGTTTCCTCAGTAGCAATAATACAAATATGTGCCTCGCTACCCCTTTTGTCAGGAGGCGAGGACACCGCAAGATTGAACCTACTAAAAACACCTCTCTCACTAACGATAAATCAATCTAATTATCCAAACCAAACTGATAGATCGGAGAGAAATACAAAGCTATAATAATCATGCATAATGAAGTTCAGAAAAGACTCAGTTACTTTCAATGAATATTCCAATCATGAACCCACAATTCATCAGATCCCAACAAACACACCGCAAAAGAAGATTACATCAGATAGAACTCTGAGGAGAACATTGTTGGGGAACGTAGCATGCAATTTCAAAAAAATTCCTACGATCATGCAAGATCTATCTAGGAGATGCATAGCAATGAGAGGGGGAGAGTGTGTCCACGTACCCTCGTAGATCAAAAGCGTAAGCGTTAGGTTAACGCGGTTGATGTAGTCGAACGTCTTCGTGATTCAATCGATCTAGTACGAAACGTACGACACCTCCGAGTTCAGCACACGTTCAGCTCGACGACGTCCCTCTAACTCTTGATCCAGCAAAGGTTCGAGGAAGAGTTTCGTCAGCACGATGGTGTGATGAAGGTGATGGTGATGTGATCCGCGTAGGGCTTCGCCTAAGCACTACGACGCTATGACCAGAGGAGTAAACTGTGGAGGGGGGCACCGCACACGGTTAAGAGAATTATTGGTGTGCCTTTGGGGTGCCCCTGCCCATGTATATAAAGGAGGGGAGAGAGAGGCCGGACGCCAGGAGGGGCGCGCCATGGGGGGAGTCCGAGACTCCTCGTCATGTCCGTGATCTCATCCGGGACTCCGAACAAACTTCGGTCACCAAAACACATAACTCATAATGCAAATCGTCATCGAATGATAAGCGTGCAGACCCTACGGGTTCGAGAACTATGTAGACATGACCGAGACACATCTCTGGTCAATAACCAATAGTGGAACCTGGATGCTCATATTGGCTCCTACATATTCTATGAAGATCTTTATCGGTCAAACTGCATAACAACATATGTTATTCCCTTTGTCATCGTATGTTACTTGCCCGAGATTCGATCGTAAGTATCATCATACCTATTTCAATCTTGTTACCGGAAAGTCTCTTTAGTCGTTTCATAATGAATCATCACGTAACTAACTCATTAGTGACATTGCTTGCAGGGCTTATAGTGATGTGCATTACCGAGAGGGCCCAGAGATACCTCTTCGATACTCGGAGTGACAAATCCTAATCTTGATCTATGTCAACCCAACAAACACCTTCGGAGACACCTGTAGCGCATATTTATAATCACCTAGTTACGTTGTGACGTTTGATAGCACACAAGGTGTTCCTCCGGTATTCGGGAGTTGCATAATCTCATATTCAGAGGAATATGTATAAGTCATGAAGAAAGCAATAGCAATAAAACTTAACGATCATTATGCTAAGCTAACGGATGGGTCTTGTCCATCACATCATTCTCTAATGATGTGATCCCGTTCATCAAACGAAAACACATGTCTATGGTTAGGAAACTTAACCATCTTTGATAAACGAGCTAGTCAAGTAGAGGCATACTAGGGGCACTCTGTTTTGTCTATGTATTCACACATGTACTAAGTTTCCGGTTAATACAATTCTAGCATGAATAATAAACATTTATCATGATATAAGGAAATATAAATAACAACTTTATTATTGCCTCTAGGGCATATTTCCTTCAAACATTGTATGGAAGATCAAAGAGAGAGAAAATGTCATCTAACTAATCACTATGGACTACTACCTCTTGAGCATGCATTGGTTTTCCCTTGAAGAGGAAAGGGTGATGCAGCAAAGTAGTGTAAGTATTTCCCTCGGTTTTTGAGAACCAAGTTATCAATCCAGTAGGAGACTACACGCAAGTCGCCTAGTACCTGCACAAACAATCAAGAACCTTGCAACCAACGCGATAAAGGGGTTGTCAATCCCTTCACGGCCACTTGCAAAAGTGAGATCTGATAAAGATAATAAGATAAATATTTTTGGTATTTTTGTTGTATAGATTGGAAAGTAAAGATTGCAAAGTAAACGGCGACAGAAATTGGCAAGTTGACGGGAAACTAATATGATGTAAAATAGACCCGGGGGCCATAGGTTTCACTAGTGGCTTCTCTCAAGATAGCATATATTACGGTGGGTGAACAAATTACTGCCGAGCAATTGATAGAAAGGCGCATAGTTATGAGAATATCTAGGCATGATCATTGAGGGAGTCCTGGATTAGGGGGTGTCCGGATAGCCGGACTATACCTTCGGCCGGACTCCTGGACTATGAAGATACAAGATTGAAGACTTCATCCCATGTCCGGAAGGGACTTTCCTTGGCGTGGAAGGCAAGCTTGGCGATACGGATATGTAGATCTCCTACCATTGTAACCGACTCTGTGTAACCCTAGCCCTCTTCGGTGTCTATATAAACCGGAGTGTTTTAGTCCGTAGGACGAACAACAATCATACCATAGGCTAGCTTTTAGGGTTAGCCTCTCTGATCTCGTGGTAGATCTACTCTTGTACTACCCATATCATCAATATTAATCAAGCAGGACGTAGGGTTTTACCTCCATCGAGAGGGCCCGAACCTGGGTAAAACATCATGTCCCCTGCCTCCTGTTACCATCCGCCTAGACGCACAGCTCGGGACCCCCTACCCGAGATCCGCCGGTTTTGACACCGACATTGGTGCTTTCATTGAGAGTTCCTCTGTGCCGTCGCCATCAGGAAGGATGCCTCATCCCGTCTTTAAAGACAGCACTGTTGCTAAGGGAGCTTTGGCTATCGGCCAAACTCTCCGGCTAGGCAGTTTCCTTATGACCGCCTGTTCGGCTGCTGCGCCGACGATGACCTCTTGGGTCATCGAAAGCAATCTTCACGTCAGCTCGGAATTCGCCGAGCAGCTAGATCCAATGGAGCTCTCTTCCCTAAACGAGCTCTTGGATCGCTTCGCCGCCCTGGGAGTCGCTACGGATTACGACCAGATTGGGTCTAAACCCGATCTGAGAGAGATTAACTCCCCCAGGTCACCCATCACGTTGCCGTGGTTGAGGGACAGTGCGGCGACCCTTCATCTATCTTAAGGACTAGATATGTCCGGATTCCCGATTCCTCCAAGTCGGATACCCGCGGAGGGGAGGACATCACTCAAGACTTGAACTTAAAGTCAGGTGATGGGCTAGATTCATTGGACAGCATCCAAGAATCCAAACTTCCGAGTTCGGAAACTCCTTGGCCCCTGGGTCTCAGATTGGCTGAGGTTTCAGATTTGATTCCACCCACCCACCCATACATAAGCGATCTATCCCAAATTAGGCAAGAGCCCGAAGAAACAGTACATCATTACTGGGCCAGATTCCTCCTGGTTATGAACAGGATAAAGGACTGCCGCGAGGAAGACGCAATTTCATTCTTCTGCAATAACTGCATGGACAAGGGAATCCTCAACGCCATAAGTCGCCGTGATATTACACGCTTCGTTGACTTGGCGTCCATAGTACAAAAGTACTGTGCGATGGAAAGCGCCTGGAAAACCGAAATAAAATTTTGGGACAATCTGGCCCTGAATACAAACACAGTCTGAAATAAAAGGGTGCATCATCGCCAGACACCCGGGTTCAATACCAAAAAGCAAAAGCCCTCTACAGGGCACGGAACCGTACTGGAAGGATGGCTTAATGGACCCTGTAAAATTCAAAGTGCAGAGGGCGCCACACCAACTCACAGCCTTAGAGCATGTTGGATACTCCGGCAGGTGGCAAAAATTGGCGAAGATCTTCTAATTCCAGAAGCCACAGAAAGCCACCCCAGAGAAACCAGTACGGTATTAACAGTCTTCGAGACTTTCGCATCAAATAATATGCGAAAAAGAACACTCCGCGGCCTTGCCGAAGTCTACCAAGTAGCAACAATAAACCCATGGAGTGACACGGCTATTACTTTTAACGCCAGTGATGAACCTAAATTCCGAACAGCCTGAGCACCAGCCGCATTGGTCCTCAGTCCAATAGTGGACGGCTTTCGTCTTACCAAGGTACTCATGGATGGCGGCAGCGGATTGAACCTCATTTATGAGGAAACCCTTCAAAAAATGGAAATAGACTGGAACCGCATTGAGCGAAGCAGCACAACCTTTAGAGGAATAATCCCCAGTCAGGAAGCGCGCTGTACAGGAAAAATCACACTAGATGTGGTGTTCGGCACGCCGGATAATTACAGGTCCGAAGAGGTCACGTTCCAGGTGGCCCCGTTCAGTAGCGGATATCACGCTCTGCTAGGGCGGGAAGCGTTTACAGTCTTCCAAGCAATACCCCATTACGGGTACATGAAGCTCAAGATGCCCGGGCCTAACGGAATCATCACTCTCGTTAGTGATCCGGACATAGCACTCCGCGCCGAAAACAAGACAGCCGCACTGGCCCTCGAGGCGCTATCCGAAGCCCTAGCGGCTGAGGAACTGACTGCGCTGCGCTCCACGGTGAATAGGGACGATGTGATACTCGATAAAAGATCCAAGTCCACCTCCTTTAAACCGGCGGACGAAATAGTCAAATTCCAGGTCCATCCAACGGACCCCAATAAAACAGCTTCCATCGGGGCACAGTTAAACCCTGATGTAGACGCCGCACTGCGAGAGTTCCTACGAGAGAACTGGGACATTTTCGCCTGGCACCCTTCAGACATGCCAGGAATCCCACGCAGGCTGGCCGAACACAGCTTAAATATCCTAAAAGGATTCAAGCCAGTCAAATAGGCTCTTCGGCGTTTTTCCGAACCTAAGAGACAGGCCATGGGAGAGGAACTAGCCAAGCTATTGGAGGCCGGATTCATCAAAGACATAAAACATCCGGACTGGCTAGCAAACCTGGTGATGGTACCAAAGAAGGACAAATCCTGGCGCCTGTGCGTTGATTTCAAAGACCTTAACAAGGCTTGCCCAAAGGATCCCTTCCCTCTCCCTTGCATCGATCAAATTATCGACGCTACCGCAGGACACGATTCATTGTGTTTCCTCGACGCATACTCCGACTACCATCAAATAAAGATGGCAGAGTCAGACCAAGCCGCAACGGTATTCATCACACCATACGGCCCATTCGGCTTCAACACAATGCCCTTCGTGCTCAAAAACGCCGGCACAACATATCAGCGCATGATTCAGACATGTCTGGCAAACCAGATCGGCAAAACAGTGGAGGCATACGTAGATGATGTGGTCGTTAAAACAAGACATGTCGAATGTCTAGTAGACGACTTGAGGCTAACATTCGATAACCTCCGAACATATGACATCAAGCTCAAACCGGAAAAATGCGTTTTCGGCGTTCCAGCCAGAAAGCTCTTGGGCTTCATTGTATCCGGTAGAGGAATTAAAGCAAATCCAGCCAAGATCCGAGCTCTGTCACAATTGGATATCCCGAAGGACCTCAAACAAATACAAAAATTAAACGGATGCGTGGCGGCTCTAAGCCGCTTTATCTCCCGCCTAAGAGAAAAGGCACTACCCCTTTACCGCCTCCTTCGGCGCACCGAATACTTCGAGTGGACGGATGCAGCCACGGCCGGACTCGACGAAATAAAAGCCATCTTGGCAACAAACCCAGTCCTGGCTGCGCCAAACATTGGCGAACCAATGCTATTATACATTGCATCAACCCATCAGGTTGTAAGCCCAGTGCTCGTCGTCGAACGAGAAACGGACGGACACAAACTCCCCCTTCAAAAGCCGGTCTATTACGTGTCCACTGTCCTTACTCCGTGCAAGTCACGGTACCCGCATTATCAAAAGATTGCGTACGCGGTATTTATGGCATCCCGGAAGCTGCGACACTACTTTCAAGAGTGTTCAATAACAGTAGCCTCGGAAGTGCCACTTAACGATATTATAAACAACCGCGATGCGACGGGGCGTATTGCAAAATGGGCCATTGAGCTCCTCCTGTTTGACATAACTTACAAGCCACGGCGAGCTATCAAGTCGCAAGTTTTGGCCGACTTCGTCGTAGAATGGACGGAGGCCGAACTCCCTAAAGAGTACGGCACATATTCAAACTGGGTCATGCACTTCGACGGCTCCAAAATGTTGGCCGGTCTAGGGGCTGGCGTCGTTTTGACGTCCCCCACAGGAGACACAGTTCAATACGTACTCCAGATAATGTACACAGACTCCAACAATGCAGCCGAATATGAGGCCCTTTTACATGGTCTCCGGATGGCAGTATCCATGGGCATTCAACGCCTAGAGGTGCGCGGGGACTCGAAATCTCGCAATATCGCAATAAACGGAGACTTTGATGCGAAAGATCCAAAAATGGCAGCTTATCGCAACACCATCCTAAAAATGTCGGCTCGGTTCGAAGGGCTCGAATTTCACCATATAGCCCGGGAAAATAATCAGGCGGTAGATGTCCTGGCACGCATCAGCGCAAAACGCGTAGTCCCCCCCCCCCCAACATCTTCCTGGAAAGGTTGTTCAAGCCATCCGTAGTATGGGAAGGGGAACCCGGCAATAACAGCCCGGACCCAACCGCACTGCCCGACACCGAACACTCTGACACAATTGGAGGCTCTGCCAATGAAATAACACCTTCAGCCCATGTAATAATGGCCGTCATCGCCCCGTGGACAGAACCATTCCTCGCCTACCTTACCAGGCAGGAACTCCCTGAGGACCAAAATGAGGCACGCTGCATAGTGCGGCGATCTAAAGCCTATAAAGTCCATGAGGGAGAGATTTATAAGAAAAGCACTTCCGGAGTCCTTCAAAGGTGCATCTCCGAAGAGGAAGGGCGGAACCTCCTGGCTGAAATTCATGCCGGACTCGCGGACATCACGCTGCAGCTCGGTCCCTTGTAAGCAAGGCCTTCCGTACAGGCTTTTATTGGCCGACGGCCCGGGCAGACGCCCAGGACTTAGTCCAACGATGCGTCGGTTGCCAGCTTTTTGCAAACCAAAGCCATATGCCACCCACCGCCCTCCAAACTATCCCCATCACTTGGCCCTTCGCGGTCTGGGGGCTTGACATGGTTGGACCACTTAAAGGCGGAACCCACAAGAAAAAATACTTACTGGTCATGGTGGATAAGTTCACCAAATGCATAGAAGCCAAGCCTGTTAAGACGGCCGAATCCGGACCGGTGATAGACTTTATATCCGGGGTTGTACACCGTTACGGCGTCCCCCACAGCATCATCACTGATAACAGCACGAACTTTACGGCCGATGAGGTAAAACTCTGGTGCAAAAACATGGGATCAAGCTCGATTATGCTTCCGTCTATCACCCACAAACCAACGGCGAGGTCGAACGTGCAAATGGTCTTATCATGAGCGGCATCAAACCCAGATTAGTGCGGTCCCTTCAGGAATCTAATACGCACTGGGTAGAGGAGCTCGACTCCGTACTCTGGGGGCTGCGGACCACGCCGAATCGCACCACCGGATACACACCATTCTTCATGGTGTATGGCGCAGAGGCAGTTTTGCCCTGCGACATAATTCATGACTCACCTCGAGTGCGCATGTATGAAGAAAGAGAAGCCGAGCTCGATCGGCAGGACAGTTTGGACGCCTTGGAGGAAGAGCGAGACGTGGAAAAACCCCGTTCCGCATTCTATCAACAGCAGGCTCGAAGATACCAAAGCAGAGAAGTATGGGCCAAAAATTACAACGTTGGCGAATTAGTTCTACGCCTGCCGGACAAGAAAAAGGACAAACTCAAGCCCAAGTGGGAAGGTCCCTTCATAATTGACCAAGTCCTGACTGGTGGAGCGTACCGCCTGCGAGATGCATCGGATAACCGACTCGAGCCGAACCCATGGAACGCAGCCCGTCTCCGAAGATTCTATGCCTAGCGCCGGACTCTGTGTTCGTCTCCTTCCTCTGTCCATTTTTTATATACTTCTTGTCTTACATTTCTCTCCTTCTCCTCTCTTTCTCTTATAGCCTTCAAAGGCTCATAAAGTGACGCGCTATCCGCGCTCATTAAACCTGGGGGCTTCTTTAAACAGAAGCTTATTTATATGGGCTTCATGCCCAACACATGTGTCACACTTCCGCATGTACCTTTTATTCACCATTATATGCATCGACATGACTTAAGTTTTGGCCAAGCTGGGTTGCCTGGCTCCTATGCTTACCCCTACATTCCCGATTGTTCGGCTAGGTGGTAAAGGGAGCACCTCTGCGATTGTTACTACCGGGTTAGCCGGATGTGTACCTCAGACTAGGTGAAGCCGAAAGCTAGCGTTCTTAAGGGAATATTCGATCGGTGAACTAAAGATGATCTTTTCTTTCACTTATTTATCTATACGCCCCCAGATGTATTTCCTGTGTCTCTTTTCGCAGAACGGACATGCACTTTAGGGCATGCCTCCCAGGGAAAGGAACCCCTAACGGAACTATTCTCCCTGGAAAATGTTTCTTACTAACCATGTAATATAACATAACTAGTTGGGCACTTGTCTTTTCAAGCACTAATGACCCCTACGCCTGGTCTCCATGCATACCCCGGTTCTTATATAACCGCGAGGGTATTCGGACACACTCCGGACCATTAGGTCCCGAGGTTGAAGCGAAAAGGTCGGCCATGACAAACGATCTACAATCTGGCTAGAAGGCATTACACATGTCAATTAAAATTACATACTCAATCTGACTGATTGTATTCCTCTTCAATACCATCTAACAGGCTGTCTAGTTTACAGTCTTGTTGGGAATACTTTGCGGCCAACTCTACTTGGCCGTATACTAAGCTCACAGGGATCTCCTTCCCATGGGCCCTACGGGTCCGACCTCGTCCATGTGGTTTGGGTCAGCCTTCGTGTACCGCGTCTTCACCATGGCCCAGGCCTCCCTGGCGCCTTGACGGCAGGCCGACATCTTCCACAATCGGAAGCGCCACCGCGCTCCCTTCAGCTTCTCTACAAGCTCTCCAAGGCCTTCGGGCATGGAGATGGATGGCCACAAGGCCTGGGCGACGCCTTGCATCACCTGCCGAACTCGCTCGTGCAGTTGTGAGAGCTCGGGAAGAAGGTCACCCGTAGAACCGGGCATTTCCTCTGCAGGATGACCTATTAGCATACCTACAGACATTACTCTGTTAGTCGACTTCCTCGCCGAACTCTTTTTTTTTCAAAGTTCGTTTAAGCACTTACTATATATGCCGCGTCGAAGCCACTAATTCTCCTTCACGAAGTCCGACAGCTAGGCACAAACGTCCTTCAGTTCAACGCCCAACTTGGTGTTGGCATCTTGGAGATCGTTCTTCTCCCGCCTCACCTTTGTCAGCACGCTCTCACCAGCCTTTAGCTAGCGTCGGAGTTGTTGCACTTCCGGATTTAATCCGGCGCCATCTGCAATTTCATTTGTCAGATTTGCACCCACGCTGCACTTCGCAAAATACTTATCTTTCGAAGCGTATATTACCAGAGGGTTCTTCTTGGGCTCCCCTGTCGCGGCTAGTGCGGCCTCAAGTTGGGCTTTGCACTCTTCCAGCTCCTGGGACAGTAGGGTATTCTTTTCTGTAAGAACCTGCATAACAAATGATCCTTAAAACAGTCATTCTAACTGTTTCAAGTCTCGGGGGCTACTGGTATATATATATATATATATAATTACCAAAATTTTCTTACCTGTATGTCTTTCACATACTGCTCCGTGGCTCTGGCTAGACCATTTTGAACGGCACGGAGGTACGCGTCTCCCGAATTGAAGGCATCCAATGCCTCTTGGGAGAAACAAGCGTCGCGAAGAACTGTCCGGCGATGCCTGTGGTTCATGGCACTCTCCACCTTGGAATAGGTGGCAGACAGCCTGTCCGCATCCTTCGTCGGAGGAGCGTCCGGTGCGCGCCTCGTGTTCGCCTCCGCTTCCGGACCAGGCTTTGGAGCCTGGCTGGTGGGGGCGCGATTGGAAGCCTCTCCGGATATAGTCCGGCGAGGTCTCTTCGTCCTGAAGAGAGCACGAGCGTTAATATGCCTCGAAGGAATAACACCTGGGAATAAGGCGGCGCACTATACCTTTGCACCGGTGCCTCAGTCCGGACCGCACTTCTTTTCAGCTCGCGGGGCCTTGCCGCCCCTCGTTGGCTAGTCGCCGCAGGCTCGGCCTCCCATCTCAAGGACCTCCCCTGCAAAGACAGGTTGTCATACGGCAATTGGAAACACGCGAGGACAGATCCCTTTTCAAAGTGCTGGGGCTTTGGTCTCAGTTACCTGCGAGGCTGGGAGTAGCCCTGGATAATTGGCCGTAATGGCCACCAAGGCGTTCTCCTTGCTCAATTGATGAAACACTCCATCAATCACCTCCACAGATAAGTCCGGATCCTCTTGAGAGGCCGGGTCGAGGGACCGTCCCGGATCCTCGGGTTGTGGAGGAGGGATGTTTATTTCTTTAACAGCCTGGCGTAGTTCCTGCGTTGAAGTCGTTAGACTGAAAATTTAACAATGGGAATATAAAACGGATGGACAAGTAAAAGTGTCCACTTACCCAACTTGGGGGATTGTACATAGAAAATCCACCCCGTGGGTTGACGCGAAGAAATTCCTCCTCTTCTCCCTTGTACAAAGCGAACAAGGTCTTTATTAGAGCGGCATCCGAATCCGGCCCCTTACGGCCGTAGCGGGTGGCGTCGTCCTCCCCGTTGAAGTCCCACATGGGGCGGCCTCTATACTGAAGCAGCTGCACCCCTCGCATGATGCATGCGGCCATGACCCCGATCATGGTCAGTCCGGAATGAGCTAACAATCTTATCCGGCCCATCAGGTAAATGACGTCCCTGTCACTTTCCCTCCGAGGGCTCCGTGGACGCCAGCTTAGGCGCTTCTTTAGGGGAGCACTGTCGAACTCAGGGAGGCCGATCCAGACAGGATCCGACAGCAGGGCGTCCTCTATATAAAACCATTCCGAAGGCCAGTCTTCGGACACCTTCTTTGGGGTTCCGGATAGATATCCAGTCCCGGCGATGCGCCACACTTCGGCTCCGCCCACTTGATATATTGACCCCTCCTTAGAGCGGGGCACAAGGCAGAATAGCCTTTTCCATAGCGCGAAATGAGCCTCGCAGCCCAAAAACAGCTCGCAAAGGGCTATGAAGCCTGCGATATGCAATATGGAGGCAGGCGTGAGGTTGTGCAGCTGGAGGCCATAGAACTCTAGAAGCCCCCGGAGAAACGGGTGAATTGGAAATCCGAGCCCGCTTATTAAGTAAGGGGCAAGGCATACCCGCTCTTCTTTGGAGGGATTAGGGGCTCTCTCCGCTTGCTCTCCGCCATTATAGGTGGCAAGTCCGGCTCGAACCGGGACCATATAGGCCGGGGGGAGAAATCCCTTGGTCTGGAGCTTCACTAGCTTGCTGTGCGGGATGGAGCACCTCTTCCAATCTCCAGGCTGAGGGCTGGAAGGGCGAGAGGAGGAGCTACGGCGGCCGGCCATGATAGAATGGACCTCTGTCGGATACACTCTGATGAATACTCGCGGAAGGTTGAAGGTGTGGTTTGGATCTAAATCCTCGTCCCCTTAAATAGGCGGCTCATTCACGCGGCTAGGGGTGTAAATATAAAAACACCCTGACTTTTCGTATTCGTTTGACACGTGGAAAACGTCCATTATTGGGCGTAGAAGCCAAGGAGCACTACATTTACAAGAAACCGGACACTATTCAACAGGTACACGGAATTTGGAGAAGAACCCGCCTTGCAATGCCGAAGACAATTTGCGCGCCAGACTCGTCGTCATTGAAGCCTGGTTCGGGGGCTACTGAGGGAGTCCTGGATTAGGGGGTGTCCGGATAGCCGGACTATACCTTCGGCCGGACTCCTGGACTATGAAGATACAAGATTGAAGACTTCGTCTCGTGTCCGGAAGGGACTTTCCTTGGCGTGGAAGGCAAGCTTGGCGATACGGATATCTAGATCTCCTACCATTGTAACCGACTCTGTGTAACCCTAGCCCTCTCCGGTGTCTATATAAACCAGAGAGTTTTAGTCCGTAGGACGAACAACAATCATACCATAGGCTAGCTTTTAGGGTTTAGCCTCTCTGATCTCGTGGTAGATCTACTCTTGTACTACCCATATCATCAATATTAATCAAGTAGGACGTAGGGTTTTACCTCCATCGAGAGGGCCCAAACCTGGGTAAAACATCGTGTCCCCTGCCTCCTGTTACCATCCAACCTAGACGCACAGTTCGGGACCCCTACCCGAGATCCGCCGGTTTTGACACCGACAATCATGAACATAGGCATCACGTCTGTGTCAAGTAGACTGAAACGATTCTGCATCTACTACTATCACTCCACGCATCGACCTCTATCCATCATGCATCTAGAGTATTAAGTTCATAAGAACAGAGTAACGCATTAGGCAAGATGACATGATGTAGAGGGATAAACTCAAGCAATATGATATAAACCCCATCTGTTTATCCTTGATGGCAACAATACAATACGTGTCGGTTCCCTTCCTGTCACTGGGATCGAGCACCGCAAGATTGAACCCAAAGCTAAGCACTTCTCCCATTGCAAGAAAGATCAATCTAGTAAGCCAAACTAAACTGAGAATTCGAAGAGACTTGCAAAGATATCAAATCATGCATATAAGAATTCAGAGAAGAATCAAATATTGTTCATAGATAATCTTGATCATAAACCCACAATTCATTGGATCTCAGCAAACACACCGCAAAAAGTATTACATCGAGTAGATCTCCAAGAACATTGAGGAGAACTTTGTATTGAGAACCAAAGAGAGAGAAGAAGCCATCTAGCTAATAACTATGGACCCGAAGGTCTGTGGTAAACTACTCACACATCATCGAAGAGGCTATGGTGTTGATGTAGAAGCCCTCCATGATCGAATCCCCCTCCGGCAGATCGCCGGAAGAGGTCCCTAGATGGGATTTCACGGGTACAGAAGGTTGAGGCGGTGGAAAAGTGGTTTCGTGGCTCCCATGGATGTTTTCAGGGTATAAGAGTATATATAGGCAAAAGAAGTGGGTCGGTGGAGCTCCGTGGGGCCCACAAGGGTGGGACGCGCCTACCCTCCTAGGCGCGCCGCCCTACCTCATGGCCGCCCCGTTGCTTCCTTGACCTCCACTCCAAGTCTCTTGGATTGCGTTTATTCCAAAAAAGATCCTCGCGAAGGTTTCGTTCTGTTTGGATTCCGTTTTGATATTCCTTTTCTGCGAAACACTGAAATAGGCAAAAACATCAATTTGCACTGGGCCTTCGGCTAATAGGTTAGTCCCCAAAATAATATAAAAGTGCATATTAAAGCCCATTAAACATCCAAAATAGATAATATAATAGCATGGAAGAATCAAAAATTATAGATACGTTGGAGACTTATCAAGCATCCCCAAGCTTAATTCTTGCTCGTCCTCAAGTAGATAAATGATAAAAATAGAATTTTTGATGTGGGATGCTACCTAACATAATTTTCAATGTAATTTATTTATTGTGGCATGAATATTCAGATCCGGATGATTCAAGACAAAAGTTTAATATTGACATAAAAACAATAATACTTCAAGCATACTAACCAAGAAATTATGTCTTCTCAAAATAACATGGCCAAAGAAAGCTATCCCTACAAAATCATATAGTCTGGCTATGCTCTATCTTCATCGCACAAAATATTTAAATCATGCACAACCCCGATGACAAGCCAAGCCATTGTTTCATACTTTTGATGTTCTCAAACTTTTTCAATCTTCACGCAATACATGAGCGTGAGCCATGGATATAGCACTATAGGTGGAATAGAATGGTGGTTGTGCAGAAGACAAAAAAGGGGAAGATAGTCTCACATCAACTAGGCGTATCAACGGGCTATGGAGATGCCCATCAATAGATATTAATGTGAGTGAGTAGGGATTGCCATGCAATGGATGCACTAGAGCTATAAATGTATGAAAGCTCAACAAAAGAAACTAAGTGGGTGTGCATCCAATTTGCTTGCTCACGAAGACCTAGGGCATTTTGAGGAAGCCCATCATTGGAATATACAAGCCAAGTTCTATAATGAAAAATCCCCACTAGTATATGAAAGTGACAACATAAGAGACTCTCTATCATGAAGATCATGGTGCTGCTATGAAGCACAAGTGTGGAAAAAGGATAGTAGCATTGCCCCTTCTCTCTTTTTCTCTCATTTGTTTTATTTGGGCCTTTTCTTTTTTTTCTTTTTTATGGCCTCTTTTTTTTCTTTTTTTTTGTTCGGAGTCTCATCCCGACTTGTAGGGAAATCATAGTCTCCATCATCCTTTCCTCATCGGGACAATGCTCTAATAATGATGATCACCACACTTTTATTTACTTACAACTCGATACTTAGAACAAAATATGACTATGTGAATGCCTCCGGCGGTGTACCGGGATGTGCAATGAATCAAGAGTGACATGTATGAAAAATTATGAACGGTGGCTTTGCCACAAATACGATCTCAACTACATGATCATGCAAAGCAATGTGACAATGATGGAGCGTGTCATAATAAATGAAACGGTGGAAAGTTGCATGGCAATATATCTCAGAATGGCTGTGCAAATGCCATAATAGGTAGATATGGTAGCTGTTTTGAGGAAGGTAAATGGTGGGTGTATGGTACCGGCGAAAGTTGCACGGTACTAGAGAGGCTAGCAATGGTGGAAAGGTGAGAGTGCGTAGAATCCATGGACTCAACATTAGTCATAAAGAACTCACATACTTATTGCAAAAATCTATTAGTTATCGAAACGAAGTATTACGCGCATGCTCCTAGGGGGATAAATTGGTAGGAAAAGACCATCGCTCGTCCCCGACCGCCACTCATAAGGAAGACAATCAAAAAATAAATCATGCTCGGACTTCATCACATAACGGTTCCCCATACGTGCATGCTACGGGAATCACATACTTTAACACAAGTATCTCTCAAATTCACAACTACTCAACTAGCATGACTCTAATATCACCATATTCATATCTCAAAAAATCATAAAAATCAAACTTCTCATAGTATTCAATGCACTTTATATGAACGTTTTTTTTCTTTTTTTATTATACCCATCTTGGATGCCTATCATATTGAGACTAATTTTATAGCCAAAGCAAATTACCATGTTGTTCTAAAAGACTCTCAAAATAATATAAGTGAAGCATGAGAGATCAATAATTTCTATAAAATAAAACCACCACCATGCTCTAAAATGTATAAGTGAAGCACTAGAGCAAAATTTATCTAGCTCAAAAGATATAAGTGAAGCACATAGAGTATTCTAATAAATTCCGATTCATGTGTGTTTCTCCAAAAGATGTGTACATCCCGGATGATTGTGGTAAACTAAAAAGCAAAGAATCAAATCATACAAGATGCTTGATAGCCCACAAGTATAGGGGATCGCAATAGTTTTCGATGGTAGAGTATTCAACCCAAATTTATTGATTCGACACAAGGGGAGCCAAAGAATACTCTCAAGTATTAATTAATAGTTGAGTTGTCAGTTCAACTGCACCTGAAAGACTTAATATCTGGAGCAAAGTATTTAGTAGCAAAGTAATATGGAAGTAACAGTAATAGTGGCAAAAGTAACAGTATTGGTTTTGTAGTGATTGTGACAGTGGCAACGGAAAAGTAACTAAGCAAAGATCAATATGTGAAAAGCTCGTAGGCATTGGATCAGTGATGGATAATTATGTCGGATGTGATTCCTCATGCAAAAGTTATAACATAGGGTGACACAGAACTAGCTCTAGTTCATCAATGTAATGTAGGCAGGTATTCCGAATATAGTCATACATGCTTATGGAAAAGAACTTGCATGACATGTTTTGTCCTACCCTCCCGTGGTAGCGGGGTCCTATTGGAAACTA
The DNA here is from genome assembly GCF_018294505.1 of Triticum aestivum. Classification (NCBI taxonomy): domain Eukaryota; kingdom Viridiplantae; phylum Streptophyta; class Magnoliopsida; order Poales; family Poaceae; genus Triticum; species Triticum aestivum. Next base: position 470,183,031 of record NC_057809.1, read on the forward strand.
AGGGATATTAAGGCCTCCTTTTAATAGAGTACCGGAACAAAGCATTAACACTTAGTGAATACATGAACTCCTCAAACTATAGTCATCACCGGGATTGGTCCCAATTATTGTCACTTCGGGGTTACCGGATCATAACACATAGTAGGTGACTATTGACTTGCAAAATAGGATCAAGAACTCACATATATTCATGGAAACATAATAGGTTCAGATCTGAAATCATGGCACTCGGGCCCTAGTGACAAGCATTAAGCATAGCAAAGTCATAGCAACATCAATCTCAGAACATAATGGATACTAGGGATCAAACCCTAACAAAACTAACTCAATTACCTGATAAATCTCATCCAACCCATCACCATCCAGCAATCCTACGATGGAATTACTCACGCACAGCGGTGAGCATCATGAAATTGGTGATGGAGGAAGGTTGATGATGACGATGGTGACGGATTCCCCTCTATGGAGCCCCAAATGGACTCCAGACCAGCCCTCCCAAGAGAGATTAGGGCTTGGCGGCGGCTCCGTATTGTAAAATGCGATGAATCCTTCTCCTTTATTTTTTCTCCCCGAATGTGAATATATAGAGTTGGAGTTGAGGTCGGTGGAGCCTCAGGGGGCCCACGAGACAGGGGCGTGCCCCCCACCCTCGTGGACATGGTGTGGGCCGCCTGGTGTTGATTATTTCGCCAGCATTTTTTATAAACTCCGAAAATATTCTCCATGAAGTTTCAGGTCATTCCGAGAACTTTTATTTCTGCACAAAAATAACACCATGGCAATTCTGCTGAAAACAATGTCAGTCCGGGTTAGTTCCATTCAATCATGCAAGTTAGATTCCAAAACAAGGTCAAAAGTGTTTGGAAAAGTAGATACGATGGAGACGTATCAACTCCCTCAAGCTTAAACCTTTGCTTGTCCTCAAGCAATTCAGTTGACAAACTGAAAGTGATAAAGAAAAACTTTTACAAACTCTGTTTGATCTTGTTATTGTAAATATGTAAAGCCAGCATTCAAGTTTTCAGCAAAGATTATGAACTAACCATATTCACAATAACATTTAGGTCCCATGTTTACTCATATCAATGGCATAATCAACTAGCGAGCAATAATAGTAAATCTCGGATGACAACACTTTCTCAAAACAATCATAATATGATATAACAAGATGGTATCTCACTAGCCTTTCTGAGACCGCAAAACATAAATGCAGAGCACCTCTGAAGTTCAAGGACTGACTAAACATTCTAATTCATGGTAAAAGAGATCCAGTCATACTCAATGTAAACTAATAGTAATGCATGCAAATGACAGCAGTGCTCTCCAACTAGTGCTTTTTAATAAGAGGATGATGACTCAACATAAAAGTAAATAGATAGGCCCTTCACAGAGGGGAGCAGGGATTTGTAGAGGTGCCAGAGTTTGATTTTTGAAATAGAGATAAATTATATTTTGTGTGGTATACTTTCATTATCCACATAACAACCGAGAGATCTTGATATCTTCCATGCTACACACATTATAGGCGGTTCCCAAACAGAATGGTAAATTTTATACTCCCCCTACCACCAATAAGCATCAATCCATGGCTTGTCCGAAACAACGGGTGCCTCGAACTAACAACAATCATGGGGGAGTTATGTTTGCAATTATTTTAATTTAAGCATGGGACTGGGCATCCCGGTTACCAGCCATTTTCTCGTGAATGAGGAGCGGAGTCCACTCCTCGTGAGAATAACCCACCTAGCATGGAAGATATAGACAACCCTAGTTGATACATGAGCAATTCGAGCATACAAAACAGAATTTCATTTGAAGGTTTAGAGTTTGGCACATACAAATTTACTTGGAACAGCAGGTAGATACCGCATATAGGAAGGTATGGTGGACTCATATGGAATAACTTTGGGGTTTATGGAAGTAGATGCACAAGCAGTATTCTCGCTTAGTACAAGTGAAGGCTAGAAAGAGACTAGGAAGTGACCAGCTACAGAGAGACAACAGTCATGAACATGCATTAAAATTAATCATCACTAAGTGCAAACATGAGTAGGATATAATTCACCATGAACATAAATATCGTGGAGGCTATGTTGATTTTGTTTCAACTACATGTGTGAACATGTGCCAAGTCAAGCCACTCAAATCGTTCAAAGGAGGATACCACCCTATCATACCACATCACAACCATTTTAGCATGTTGGCACGCAAGGTAAACCATTATAAACTCCTAGCTAATTAAGCATGGCATGAGCAACTATAATCTCTAATTGTCATTGCAAACATGTTTCATTCATAATAGGCTGAATCAGTTACAATGAACTAATCATATTTACAAAA